>NC_133617.1:757125883-757212451 GCF_048593235.1 Sminthopsis crassicaudata | reverse complement strand
AGCTTTCTCATTTACTGTATCTCTTTGATTCTCTCTTTCTCTTCTCTCTTTCTCACACTGTCTCTCTGTCTCACGCTCTCTGTCTCTTTTTCTCTCTCCTCTCATGATGCTCCATTTCCTCCTCTTTTTCTCCCTCTATCTTTTTCTTCCTCTTAGGGTTAGGGTTAGAGTCGGGAGGCGAATTTAGGGTTAGGGTTAGAGTCGGGAGTCGGGAATTTAGGGTTAGGGTTAGGGTTAGATTCGGGAGGCGCGAATTTAGGGTTAGGTTTAGAGTCGGGAGGGAGTCGGGAGTGCGAATTTAGGGTTAGGGTTAGGGTTAGAGTTAGGGTTAAAGTTAGGGTTAGAGTCGGGAGGCGAATTTAGGGTTAGGGTTAGGGTTAGCTGTGGACCCTCTGAATTCTCTGCCCCTGGGGCAGTTGCCCTTCTGTGTTGTCTCCACAGGGGCCAATTGTGGACTTTCCAAACTCTTTGCCTCCTGGGCAGTTACATTCTCTGATGTCTCCTCAGAACTGCAGCTGCTCTTCTCTCAACTCTTCTCAGAGGGTCAGTTGTGTTCCCTTTCCTCACTATTGAGAGGCCTTTGTATTTCCTGTCCTCTCTCTGCCTTTTTGAAAAATTTTATTCCCATTCCATAAGCAACCGTGAATCAGAACAGGCCCCCTCACAACTCAATCACGGGTCATAATGCACAGCTGCTAAGGTCCTTGCAAAACTGAACCCCTTTCCCCCAGCTGGGGTTCATAACAAAAAAACCCTCTCTTGTTTTCCAGGCACTCTTCAGCTCATTATATCCAACTTGGTCCCCCTGCCTAGCAATTTTTCCTACCTACTCTGTGCCAGTAAGAGTAAGTATTCCAGTATGTAGTATTTACATGTTGCCACCTTTGTGCCTGTCACTGTTTTCAAGACTTTGCATAAATACATAAGAGCTGATATTGACATCCTGCCTAATGTGTGGGCTGCAATATGCTATGGACCCGATATTTGTTACTACTCATACTACCATTTAGGGTTCTTACTCTTTTAGGTCATAGAAGAAGGAAATTTAGAGACATTCATACAAAGAATTTGCCTTTATATCCCGTTCATACCACCTGCTGTGAGCCATTCAATGTTTGAGACCTTTTAAATGTGGTGATCTGTCCTTTTGGCACCTCCTGTGTGCCAAAAATTCTCCTTGGAAATAGCCTTTTATAAACACTAATGGTTTCCATGGGTAGCAACTACTAAGTGGCAATCATTTTGCAAAGAGCATTCCATATATTAATAAAAATATCTAGCATTTGTAGCAATTATTTCCAATGATTGTGCTGAGCATTATAGAGAAAGGCATTATCATAACTAGTATTTGATACCACCTAGTATATGAAAGGCACTACGTGAAACACTGTCTTTCTCTTCATCATACCTCCTATGTGTATCCCGCCAAATATGTGCCTTTCACTGTTCCAAGAAATTTCCATCTAGAAAGGCTTACACTTTAATACTGGCTACTGTGTGACAGTCATTGTGCTAACGGCTGTTTGTTTCTTAATAATAATAATAACTAGCATCGATGGTACCAATATGGATCAGTCAGTGTAGAAGGGAATTCACAAGACATCCTAAAATATGGCAGCCTTTATAACATGTGCTGTGTGCCAGTCACTGTGTAAAGCACTTTACATTTGTTGACCATAACTGGGATTGATGGCACCTAATATGTGCTGGTAATTGTCCTATTCGGTGTCCATTTAGGAATGCTAAGAGTTTCCAATTATACCCCCGAGTAAGTGGCATTTATTTTACAAAAGTTTTGTAGATATTGACCCGTCTTGGGGTTCTGCCTCACTTGGGAGACTCCCCCATCTTGGGGTTCCAGACCACCCACTACCTACTGTCCGATGCCTTGTGTCTCAGGTGCCAAAGCCTGGTATCTTGCATGGCCTCCTGACCTGGGAAATCTAGCCCAAAGATGTTTCCCCTTCAGACGGGTCAATCCCCAGCCGTGGGTCTTTCTTCAGATATTCTCTTCTATGAGGCAGACCCTAAGTACTCTAGAATTTTCCAACCTCTGTGTTCACCCTGAGGCAGAAAATTTGCAGAAAAGAGGGTGAGTCTTTTGTCCTCAGTAGACACCATAGTGCAACTTTATAATGTCTTTACCCAACTTCCAACCCTCTACTTCTAAGAATTCTGAATGTTGGCTGTACCACCTTGGTTTGTTCTGTGCGTCGTTCCAGTGAGTTTGCAGTCCACTGAAGCCCCTTAGGAGAAAGGGACCCTCGGTATCTTCTAGTCCAAAGCTTCTTAAATGGTGGGCTATAAACCCTAGTGGGGTCAGGTAACTGAATAGAGGGATCATGAAAAATTAATATTCCACCAGTATTTTATTCTATAGGTAACAATAAATCCATCTCATGTGTCCCAACATTTTCTTTCTCATAATGGAGAAAATTATAAATATAGAAATATATATATATATATATATATATATATATATATATACTGTGTGATATAAAAAAAAATATATATATATATATTATTTATAAGATATATATGTGATATAAATATGAAAATAGTTTTTAAATGCATTATTTTATGTTTTGCTATTAAGAAATACTTGATTTGGAAATCTGTTTTAGATCCTTAGGAGCAATGCTGTGGCAGGCAACCTTGGAGAACTCTTCTATTCCAGCAGTAAAGAATTTCCTGAAAAGGCGGTAAGTCTTTTATCCTCAGTAAACACATATTGCAACTTTATATTTTCTGAACCCAACTTCCAACCCTCTCCTTCTAGAAATCCTTAACGTTGGTTGTCACAGCTTGGTTTGTTTTGTACATCGTTACATTGAGTTTACAGTTCCCTGAAACCCCCTAGCAGAAGGGGACTTTGGGTATCACCGAGTCCAAAGCTTCTTAAACTGCTCGTTTTAACCCCTAATGGAGTCTAGTAACTGAATATATGGGTCATGACAAATGATTATTCCACTAGTATTTAATTCTGTTGGTAAAAAGATCCACCTTAAGTGTATGAACGTGTCTTTTTCATAAATGATAAAAATAATATATGTATATATGATGTTTAGGTCTTTTTATTTCTTTTCAAAAAAATGTCTCTGGGGTTTGGACACTGCCATTCAGGGTAGCCTGAAAGCTCCTGAAATTCCCCCTCGTCCTGCTTTTTTTTTTAACCCTAAGGCCTGGTGTGGGTTTGTGCTGGATGTGTCAAGTACTGGCCCCCTTGTTCAGGGAGGGCAGAACTCGTAGTGTAGGATTCTGGATTGTTCTGGTCCCTCATTCCCATGAAGTAGATTTTACCTGAGGGCTTTCTAAATTGTCTTCGGGGGCAATATTGTTTCACTCTTTCCTTTTTGGGGGTTTTCCTATCCCCAATTCATTTTGAGAAAAAGTTTTTAAATTGCTTGGATCAAAATTTGCTGCAAGTCGGTGGATAGTGTTGCCTGTCTTTCATAAGTGTACCTCTTTGCAAGTAACTACCCCTGTAGAAATAACTACCACTGTGCAAATAATTATAGATGTATGGAAATAACAATATGTGTGGAAATATATATATATATATATATATATATATATATATATATATATATATATATATATATATGTATGTATGTATATATATACATATACATATATATCTGTACCAATAAGTGTAGCTCTGCAGAAATACATGTACCTCTGTGGGAATAACTGTACCTGTCTGCAAATAACTACCTCTGTGCAAATAATTATACCTGTATTCAAATAATTGTCTCTGTGCATGTAAGTATACCTTTGTGCAAATACGTGTCCCTGTGTGTAAATATGTGTTCCTCTGTGTAAATAAATGTACCTCTGTGCAAATAACTATACCCTTATGGAAATAACTGCCTCTGTGCAATAAGTGTACCTCTGTGGAAATAAGTGTACCTTGGTGTAACTAACTATGTCTGTGCAGGTAATTACACCTGAATGGAAATAACGAACTTTGTATAAAGAAGGGTATCTCTGTGGAAAGAAGTGTATCTCTCTGCAAATAAGGTTACCTCTGTGCAAATAAGTGTACCTCTGTGTAAATAAGTGTATCTTTGTTGAAAAGGACTAGCCCTGTGCAAATACTTATAACTTTATGGAAATAACTACCTGTGTGCAATTAAGCGTCCCTCTGTGGAAATAATGTATATTCTATATGATGTATAAAATATATTTATTTATTTATAGGATGTATATATATATATGTATATATTTTATATATATATATATGTATATGTATATACATATATGACATAAATATATAGATATGGTTTTAATACATTATTTTATGATTAACTATCATCAAATACTTGATTTCAATATCAATTTTAGATACTTTTATACATTGGATCATGGCAAAATTCCTCAGCCAAAAGGGTTGTGAGAGAGAAAATTTTAAGAAGCTTTTAATTTAGTCTACCATTCTATTTTACAGCTGGAAGTTGCAATCTTGAGAAAATGGGTGGTTTTGTATTAGTTGTTCAGGTACCCTGATTTGCACAGATGTAGTTATTTGCAGAGAGATACACTTATTTGCAGAGAGATACACTTTTTTTTTCACAGAAGTAGTTATTTCCATGTAGGTATAATTATCTGCACAGAGGTAGTTATTTGCACAGAGGTACACATCTTTACACAGAGGTAGTTATTTCCACACAGGTATAATTATTTGAACAGAGTTACTCTTATGTACATAGAGGTACACTTATTTACGCACAAAGGTGCACTTATTTGAACACAGGTACACTTATTTACAGAGATGTGCAAGTATTTGCTCATAGGTATACTTATTTACACACAGGTACACGTATTTGCATAGAGGTGTTCAAACACAACATTAAGCCCAAAACCTAACCCTAAACTCACAAAATGAGTTACTGTTACTATTGATGTATATATAGCTCTTTTTCTTTCTTTTAAAAGAAATCCATCCAGCTCCTGAAATCCCCTGTCCTCCTGCTTTTTTCTTACACTAAGGCCTGGTGTGGGTTTGTGTTGGATCTGCTCAAGTATTAGACCCCTTGTTCCGGGAAGGCAGAAGTTCTGGTGTAGGATTCTGGATTGTTCTGGTCCCTCATTCCCAGGAAGCAGATTTTACCTGAGAACTTTCGAAATTTTCTAGGGGGACAATATTGTTTCACTCTTCCCTTTTTGGGGGTTTTCCTATCCCCAATTCATTTTGAGAGTTTTTTTTTAATTAATTAATTAATTAATAATTTATTTTTAATTTTTATAATTATAACATTTTCTTTGACAGTACATAAGCATAGGTATTTTTTTTTACAGCATTATGTTTTGTATTCCCTTCTGTTCTGAATTTTCCCCCTCCTTCCCTCCACCCCCTCCCCTAGATGGCAGGCATTCCCATACATATTAAATATCTTATAGTGTATCCTAGGTACAATATATATGTGCAGAACTGAATTTTGTTGTTCTTGTTGCAAAGGAAGGATTGTATTTGGAAGGTAAAAATAATCTGGGAAGAAAAAAACAAACAAAGAAACAAACAAAAAAACAATGGTCACCGTTGACACTCATTTCCCAGTGTTCCTTTTCTGGATGTAGCTGATTCTGTCCATCATTGATCAATTGGAATTGGATTAGCTCTTCTTTGAGAAAGAGTTTTTAAATTGCGTCTTGGAGGAAAATTTGCTGCAAGTCGGTGGATGGTGTATCCTGCCTTTCATAAGTGTACCTCTGTGCCAGTAACTACCTCTGTGCTAATAAGGGTACATATTTTCAAATAAATGTACCCCTGTAGAAATAACTACCACTGTGCAAATAATTATACATGTATGTAAATAACAACATGTGTGGAAATATATATATATATATGTACCAATGAGTGTAGCTCTGCGGAAATACATGTACCTGTGTGGAACTCACTGTAACTCTGTGGGAATAACTCTACCTCTATGCACATAACTACCTCCGGGCAAATAATTATACCTTTGTGTAAATATGTGTACCTCTGTGTAAATAAGTGTACTTCTGTGCAAATAACTATACCTTTATGGAAATAACTGCCTCTGTGCAAATAATGTACCTCTGTGGAAATAAGTGTACCTTTGTGCAACTAACTATGTCTGTGCAGAGAATTACACCTGAATGGAAATAACAAACTTTGTGCAAAGAAGTGTATCTCTCTACAAATAAGGGTACCTATGTACAAATAACTACATTTGTGCAAATAAGGGTATCTCTGTTCCAATACATGTACCCATGTACCAATAACTACCACTGTGCAAATAATTATACATGTATGGAAATAAGTATACCTCTGTGCAAATAATTGTACCTCAGGACAAACAACTGTACCTCGCTGCAATTAACGGTACCTTGGTACAGATCAGTGTTCCTCTCTGGCAAGAGTTGAACCTCTTTGCAAATAAATGTCCCTCTGTGAAAATACGTGTACCTTTGTGCAAATAGTAGTACAACTTTGCAAATGAATGTGTCTATGTGCCAATACTTATACCTCTGTGCAAATAACTACGTATGTGCAAAAAATTGTTACTGTATGACAATAACTCCTTTTGTGCAAATAAGTGTACGTCTGCGTAAAAAAAGTGTACCTCTGGGCAGATAACTATAGCTCTATGGAAAAACTACCTTTGTGTAAATAAGTGTACGTCTGTGTAAATAAGTGTACCTCTGTTGCCAAGAACTACCCCCGTGCAAATACTTACAACTTTATGGAAAAAACTACGTGTGTGCAATTAAGTGTCCCTCTGTGGAAATAATGTATATTATACATGATGTATGAATATATATTTATTTATTTAGCAAATATATG
This sequence comes from Sminthopsis crassicaudata, assembly GCF_048593235.1. NCBI lineage: Eukaryota > Metazoa > Chordata > Mammalia > Dasyuromorphia > Dasyuridae > Sminthopsis > Sminthopsis crassicaudata. The sequence continues at coordinate 757,205,643 of NC_133617.1, read as the reverse complement.
TGATATATATAGATATAGATATAGATATAGATATAGTTTCAATACGTTATTTTATTATTAACTATCAGCAAATACTTGATTTGGATATCGATTTTAGATACTTTTGTACCTTGGGTCATGGCAAAATTCCTCAATAAAAAGGGTTGTGAGAGGGAAAAGTTTAAGAAGCTCTGAATTTAGTCTACCATTCTATTTTACACATGGAAGTTGCATTCTTGAGAAAATGGGTGGTTTAGGGTTAGTAGTTAAGGTCCATTTTCTTTGCACAGAGGTAGTTATTTGCATAGAGGTACACTTATTTGCTGAGAGATACATTGTTTTTTTTTTTTTTTTTTTTTTTGCACAGAGGTAGTTATTTCCTAGCAGGTATAATTATCTGCACAGAGGTAATTATTTGCACAGAGGTACACATCTTTACACGGAGGTAGTTATTTCCACACAGGTATAATTATTTGCACAGGGTTACACTTATGCACATAGAGGTACACTTATTCGTGCACAAAGGTACACTTATTTGAACAGAGGTACACTTATTTACACAGATGTACAAGTATTTGCACACAGGTATACTTATTTACACACAGGTACATGTATTTGCACTAAGGTGTCCAAACACAACATTAACCCTAATTCCTAACCCTAAACTGACAAAATGAGCTGCTGTTACTATTGTTGTCTATATAAGTCTTTTGCTTTCTTTAAAAAAAAAAATCTCTCTGGTGTTTGGACACTCCCATCAAGGGAAGGCTGAGAGATCCCAAAGGTCCTGTCCTCCTGCTTCTGTTTCCCAAAGGACTGCTGCAGGTTTGTGCTGGATGTGGTCACCTACCGCCTGCCTTGGTTGGGGTGGGCGGCATTTCTGTTGTGGGGGTCTGGATTGTTCAGGATTGTTCTGGTCCCCTCATTCCCTTGAAGCAGACTTTCCCAGGGGATTTTCTAAATTATTGTGGGGGTCATTGTTTTTTCACTCTTTTATTGTGTTTCCCTTCCCCAATTCATTTTGGGAGAGAATTTTTACATTGCTTGGAGGGAATTTGGCTGCAGGTGTTGGGAGGGTGTCACCTGTCCTTTTCCCCTGCCATTTCCCCCTCAGACCCTGGGTTTGTTGAAAAAACCATTAAAAATCCCAGAAGCTGGAGTGCTAAAACCAGAAATGTCTTTACCAGTAGCCGAGGGAGCCCTTCCTTTCAGTGAGGACATTACTGCAAAGAAACCTGGATTTGATTCCTGAGGTCTCACAGCTAATTAGCAGCAGTGCTGTGGCAGCCAACCTTGTAGAACTCTTCTATTCCAGCAGTAAACAATTAGCTGAAAAGTTGATAAATCTTTTATCCTCAGTAGACTACATATGGCATCTTCATAATGTCTGAACCCAACTTCCAACTCTCTCCTTCTAGAAATTCTTAATGTTGGTTGTAACAACTTGGTTTGCTGTGTGCATCCTTACAGTGAGTTTGCAGGTCAATGAAATCCCCTAGCAGAAAGGGACCCTGGGTGTCACCTAGTCCAAAGCTGCTTAAACTGCAGGTTGTAACCCCTAATGGGTTCAGGGATGTGAATATAGTGGTCATGAAAATTAATATTGCACCAGTATTTAAGTTTTTAGATAAAAAGAAATCCATCTCTTGTGTAGGAACATTTTCTTTGCCATAAATGATAAAATTGTGAATATAGCAAATATGTATGTGTATATACATATATACACATTGATGTAATGTATAAATATATATTTATTTAGTTCTAAGATATATATATATACATATATATATATATGTGACAAAAATATATACATAAGTTTTTAAATACATTTTATGATTTACTGTCAGGCAATCCTTGATATGGATATCTATTTTAAACCTTGGGTCATGGAAAAATTCCTCAGGGAAAAGGACTGTTAGAAGGAAAAGTTTAAGAAGCTTTGATTTAGTCTACCATTCTCTTTTATAGATGGCTATTGTAATCTTGGGAAATTGGGTGCTTTTCCCAAAGCCTTTTATGGGGTTAGTGGTATGACTGGCTTTGGAGGAAAAAACCTTTCACTTCCCATTCCAGTCTCCAGTTCCATTTTCAGTATAATGTTGAAGTTACAACATTTAAAAAAGATTATTTCCTTGCATTTTCAAGTTGCAATTGTCTCCTCCTGTCCCTTCCAAACCCACATTTGGAAGTGTCAACATTTGTTAAATATATGTGAAACTATACATAACATACTTGCTTGTATCAATTTTCGGTGGATAGTATTTTCCTTGAGAAGACCTTCACAATTAATTGAAATTTCCTTTAACTGGGAATAACTAAGCCATTCTTGTTCACTCTTCCACTAATGGTGCTACACCTGTATATATTCCCTTGGTTCTGCTCTTCAGTCAGCATGAGTTACTGTAAGTTTTCCACCTTTTAAAAAATCATCTTGTTCATTATTTCTTCAGGCACAATGATATTCCATTACATTCATATTGCACAACTTCATCACCCCTAGCCCAATGGATTGGGATCCCTTCAGTTGGCAGCTCTTTGCCAGCACAAAATGAGTTGTTGTTACTATTGTTGTATATATAGGGCTTTTTGTTTCTTTAAAAAAAAAATATCTCTGTGGTTTGGACACTCCCTTCCAGGGTTGGCTGAGAGCTCCTGAATGCCCCTCCCCCTGTTTGTGTTGCCCCAGGGCCTCTTCTGGGCTTGTGCAGGATGTGGTCAACTATTGGATGCCTTGGTCAGGGAGGGCGGGACTTCTGGTGTGGGAGTCTGGATTGTTCTGGAACTTTCTGGCACCTCAGTGTAAGGAAGCAGACTTTCTGTGAGGGCCTTTTCATTCTATTGAGGGGCAATGTTGTTTCTGTCTTCACTTTTATCTGGTTTTCCTCTCCCCAAGTTACTTTGAGAGAGAATTTTGAAATTGTTGTGGGGAAATTTGCCTCAGGTGCTGGGAGAGTGTGGGCTGCCTTCCCCCCCCCCTTTCTCCCTCAGGTTCTGGTTTTATTGAATGAACCATTAAAACCAGAGGGCTTTCTAAATGGTCTTGGGGGGTGCAATGTTGTTTCTGTCTTCACTTTTATCTGGTTTTCCTCTCCCCAAGTCATTTTGAGAGAAAATTTTTAAATTGGTTTGAGGGAATTTTCCTGCAGGTCTTGGGAAGGTGTCACCTGCCTTTTTCCCCAAAAAATTCAGATTCTGGGTTTATTGAATGAACCATTAAAATCCCAGAAGCTCAAATGCTAAAAGCAGAAGTGTCTTTACCAATAGTGTATGGGGAGCCCTTCATTTCAGTGAGGACATTACTGCAAAGAAACGTGAGCAGTGCTGTGGCAGGGAATCCTGGAGAACTCTTCTACAGCAGCAGTAAAGAATTTCCTGAAAAGGGGGTAAGGCTTTTCAAACCCCAGTAGACCACATAATGCAACTTTATGAGGACTGAACCCAACTTCCAACCCTGTCCTTGCAGAAATGCTTAATGTTGGCTGTAACACCTTGGTTTGTTTCTGTGCATCATTACATTGAGTTTGCAAGTCACTGAAACCACCCTCAGCAGAAAGGGACTCGGGGTATCACCTAGTCAAAAGCTTCTTAAACTGTGAGTTGTAACCCCAATGAGGTCAGGTAACTGAATAGACAGGATTCCTCCAGTATTTAATTCTGTACGTAAAAAAAAAAATCCTTCTCATGTGTATGAACATGTCCCTTTTCATAAATGATAAAATCATATATATACACACACACATATATATGTGATGTATAGGTCGTTTTCTTTCTTTTAAAAAATGTCTTTGGGGTTTGGACAATGCCATCCAGGATAGGCTGAAAACTCCTGAAATCCCATGTCCTCCTGCTTTTTTTTTTACGCTAAGGCCTGGTGTGGGTTTGTGCTGGATCTGCTCAAGTATTGGACCCCTTGTTCAGGGAAGGCAGAAGTTGTGGTGTAGGATTCTGGATTGTTCTGGTCCCTCATTCCCAGGAAGCAGATTTTACCTGAGGGCTTTCTAAATTGTCTTGGGGGACAATGTTGTTTCACTCTTCCCTTTTTGGGGCTTTCCTATGTCCAATTCATTTTGAGAAAGAGTTTTTAAATTGCTTGGAGGAAAAGTTGCTGCAAGTCGGTGGATGGTGTTGCCTGCCTTTCATAAGTGTACCTCTTTGCAAGTAACTATCTCTGTGCAAATAAATGTACCCCTGTCCAAATAACTACCACTGTGCAAATAATTATACATGTATGGAAATAACTACCTCTGTGGAAATAATTATACCTATGTATAAATAAATGTACCTCTGTGGAAATAAGTATACCTCTCTGGAAATAATTGTACCTCAGGACAAATAATTGTATCTCTCTGCATTTAACTGTACCTCTTTACAGATCAATGTACTCCTGTGTAAAGAGCTGTACCTCTTTGCAAATAAATTTACCTCTGTGCAAATAAGTGTACCTCTGTGTAAATCCTAGTACCACTTTGCAAATAAATGTGCCTCTATGTCAATAATGATACCTCTGTGCAAATAATTGTTACTGTATAACAATAACTACTTTTGTGCAAATAAGTGTACCTCTTCATAAAAAAGTGTACCTCTGTGCAAATAACTGTACCTCTGTGTAAATAATTGGACATCTTTGCAAATAAATGTACCTCTATATAAATAAGTGTACCTCTGTGCAAATAACTGTACCTCTATGGAAATAACTGCCTCTGTGCAATAAGTGTACTGCTGTGGAAATAAGTGTACCTTTGTGCAACTATGTTTGTGCAGATAATTACACCTGAATGGAAATAGTGAACTTTATGCATAGAAGGGTATCTCTATGGAAAGAAGTGTATCTCTCTCTGCAAATAATGATACCTCTGTGCAAATAAGTGTGCCTCTGTGTAAATAAGTGTACCTCTGTTGAAAAGAACTACCCCTGTGCACATAATTATAACTTTATGGAAATAATAACCTATGTGCAATTAAGTGTACCTCTGTGGAAATAATGTATATTTATATGATGTATAAAAATATATTTATTTATAAGATATATGTATATATATACATATATAAACATATACACATACATATATGTGATATAAATATATAAATGTGTTTTAAATACATTATTTTATGATTAACTATCGGCAAATACTTGATTAGGATATTTATTTTAGATACTTTTATACCTTGGGTAATGGAAAAATTCCTCAGCAAAAAGGATTGTGAGAAGGAAAAGTTTAAGAAACTTTGAATTAATCTACCATTGTATTTTACAGCTGGAAGTTGCAATCTTGAGAAAATGGGTGGTTTAGGGTTAGTTGTTCAGGTATCCTTATTTACACAGATGTAGTTATTTGCACAGAGGTACACTTATTTACAGAGAGATTCAATATTTGCAGATATATACACTTTTTTGCACAGAGGAACACTTTTTTGCACAGTGATAGTTATTTCCATGCAGGTATAATTATCTGCACAGAGGTACATCTTTACACAGAGGTATTTATTTCCCCACAGGGATAATTATTTGCACAGTGGTACACTTATTTGCAAGAGGTAGTTATTTGCACAGAAGTACACTTATTTGAATAGAGGTACAGTTATTTACACAGATGTACAAGTATTTGCCCACAGGTACTCATATTTGCACAAAGGTGTCCAAACAGAACATTAATCCTAAACCCTAAGCCTAAAGTCACAAAATGAATTACTATTGTTGTATATATAGGTCTTTTTCTTTCTTTTAAAAAAAAATCTCTCTGGTGTTTGGACACTCCCATCAAGGGAAGGCTGAGAGATCCTGAAGCCCCCGTCCTGCTGCTTCTGTTCCCCAAAGGACTGCTGCAGGTTTGTGCTGGGTGTGCTCTCCTTTTGGCTGCCTTGGTTAGGGAGGGTGGGATTTCTGTTGTGGGAGTTTGGACTGTTTGGGATTGTTCTGGTCCCTCATTCCAATGAAGCCGACTTTACGGGAGGTTTTTGTAAATTATCTTGGGGGTCAATTTTGTTTCACTAGTTACTTTTATTGTTTCCCTACCCCAATTCATTTTGGGAAAGAACATTTAAATTGCTTGGAGGGAATTTGGCTGCAAGTCTTGGGGGTATCACCTGACTTGGGGGTATCACCCTGCCATTTCTTCCTCAGACCCTGGGCTTGTTTAATGAACCATTAAATTCCCAGAACATGAGTGTTAAAACCAGAAATATCTTTACCAATAGCCTAGAGTGAGCCCTTCATTTCAGTGAGGACATTACTGCAACGAAACCTGGATTTGTTGCCTGGGGACTCAGAGCTAATTAGCAGCAATGCTGTGGCAGGCAACCTTGGAGAACTCTTCTACTCTAGCAGTAAAGAATTTGATGAAAAGTGGGTTAGTCTTATATCCTCAGTAGAATACATATTGCAACTTCATAATGTCGGAAGCCAACTTCCAACCCTCTCCTTTTAGAAATCCTTAATGTTGGCTGTAACAGCTTGGTTTGCTCTGTGCATCCTTACAATGAGTTTGCAGGTCACTGAAATCCCCTAGCAGAAAGGGCCTCTGGGTATCACCTAGTCCAAAGGTGCTTAAACTGTGGGTTGTAACCCCTAATGCGGTCAGGTAACTGAATAGTGGGGTCATAAAATTAATATTGCACCAATATTTAAGTCTTTAGATAAAAAGATATCCATCTCATGTGTATGAACATTTTCTTTCTCATAAATGATAAAATTGTGAATATAGCACATATATATATACATATTTATATAATGTATGAATATATATTTATTTATTTCTAGGATATATATGTGATAAAAATATATACATAATTTTTAAAAATATATTATTTAATGATTTACTCTCTGGCAATACTTGATTTGCATATCAATTTTAAACTTTCAGACATGGAAAAATTCCTCAGCAAAAAGGGCTGTGAGAGGGAAAAGTTTAAGAAGCTTTGATTTTGTCTACCATTCTATTTTATAGAGGGCAGTTGTAATCTTGAGAAATGGGGTGGTTTTCCCAAGGGCTTTTATGGGGTGAGGGACTGGCTTTGGAGGAAGAAACCTTTCACTTCCCATTCCGGTCTCCAATTCCATTTTCAGTATAATGTCGAAGTTATAATCTTGAGAAATTGGGTGGTTTTCCCAAGGGTTTACATGGGTTTAGTGGTACGACTGGCCTTTGCAGGAAGAAACTTTCACTTCACATTCCAGTCTCCAGTTGCATTTGCAGTAAAGAATATTAATTATTTCCTTGCATTTTCAGTTCCCAGTTGTCTCCCCCTGTCTCTCCCAATCCCACAGTAGAAAAAGTCAACATTTGTTAAATATATGTGAATCCATGCAATATATACTTCCATCTATCAATATGTCTCTACAGGTAGATAGCATTGCCCTTCAGAAGACCTTCACATTTAATTGATATTTCCTGGAACTCTGAAGAACTTCCCCATTGATGTTTTGTCTTCCACTCATTTTGCTGTACCCGCATATATTCCTAGGTTCTGCTCTTCAGTCAGCATGACTTCCTGTAAGTTTTCCACATTTAAATTAATTTGTTCATTGTTTGTTCAGGCACAGTGACATTCCATTACATTCATATTCCACAAGTAAATCACCTCTTTCCCAATGGATGGGGATCTTCCCAGGTGGCACCTCTTTACCACCAAAAAATCAGTTGCTGCAACTATTGTATATATAGGTCTTTTTCTTTCTTTAGAAAAAAAAATCTCTCTGATGTTTGGACACTCCCATCAAGGGAAGGCTGGGACATCCTGAAGCCACCGTCCTCCTGATTCTATTCCCCAAAGGACTGCTGCAGGTTTGTGCCTGATGTGGTTACCTATAGTCTGCCTTGGATAGGGAGGGCGGCATTTCCTTTGTAGGGGTCTGGATTGTTCTGGTCCCTCATTCCCATGAAGCAGACTTTCCCTCAGGATTTTCTAAATTATCTTGGGGGTCAATGTTGTTTCACTCTTCCCTTTTATCTGGTTTTCCCCTCTGCAAATCATTTTGAGAGAAAATTTTTAACTTGGTTTGAGGGAATTTTGCTGTAGGTGTTGGGAAGGTGTCACCTGCCTTTTTCCCCCCACCATTTCCCCCTCAGACCCTGGCTTTGTTTAATGAATCATTAAAATCCCAGAAGCACGAGTGCTAAAACCAGAACTGTCTTTGCCCTAGAGTTAGCCCTTCATTTCAGTGAGGACATTACTGCAACAAAACCTGGATTTGTTTCCTGAGGTCTCACAACTAATTAGCAGCAGTGCTGTGGGAGGGAATCCTGGAGAACTCTTCTACAGCAGAAGTAAAGAATTTCCTGAAAATAGGTAAGTCTTTTATCCTCAGTAGACCATATATTGCAACTTTATTTTTTTTTTTTTTTTTTTTTTACTTAATAATTTTTTATTATATATATATATATTTTTATAATATTATCCCTTGTATTCATTTTTCCAAATTATCCCCCCTTCCCTCTATTCCCTCCCCCAGATGAGAGGCAATCCCATACATTTTACATGTGTTACAATATAGTCTAGGTACAATACATGTGTGTGAATATCATTTTCTTGTTGCACAATAAACATTAGATTCCGAAGGTACATGCAACCTGGGCAGACAGATATTAGTGCTAACAATTTACATTCACTTCCCAGTGTTTCTTCTCTGGGTGTAGCTACTTCTGTCCATCATTGATCAACTGGAAGTGAGTTGGTTTTTCTTTATGTTGAAGATTTCCACTTCCATCAGAATACATCCTCATACAGTATTGTTGTTGAAGTGTACAGTGATCTTCTGGTTCTGCTCATTTCACTCAGCATCAGTTGAATTAAGTCTCTCCAGGCCTCTCTGTATTCCTCCTGCTGGTCATTTCTTACAGAGCAATAATATTCCATAACCTTCATATACCATAATTTACCCAACCATTCTCCAACTGATGGACATCCATTCATCTTCCAGTTTCTAGCTACAACAAAAAGAGCTGCCACAAACATTTTGGCACATATATGTCTCTTTCCGCTCTTTAGTATTTCTTTGGGATATAATCCCAGTAGTAGCGCTGCTGGGTCAAAGGGTATGCACAGTTTGATAACTTTTTGGGCATAATTCCAGATTGCTCTCCAGAATGGCTGGATTCTTTCACAACTCCACCAGCAATGTATTAGTGTCCCAGTTTCCCCACATCCCCTCCAACATTCATCATTATTTGTTCCTGTCATCTTAGCCAATCTGACAGGTGTGTAGTGGTATCTCAGAGTGGTCTTAATTTGCATTTCTCTGATCAGTAGTGATTTGGAACACTCTTTCATGTGAGTGGATATAGTTTCAATTTCTTCCTCTGAGAATTGTCTGTTCATATCCTTTGACCATTTATCAATTGGAGAATGGTTCGGTTTCTTATAAATTAGGGTCAGTTCTCTATATATTTTGGAAATGAGACCTTTGTCAGAACCTTTGTTTTTAAAAATATTTTCCCAATTTGTTACTTCCGTTCTAATCTTGTTTGCATTAGTATTATTTGTACAGAAACTTTTTAGTTTGATGTAATCAAAATCTTCTATTTTGTGATCAATAATGATCTCTAGTTCTCCTCTGGTCATAAATTCCTTCCTCCTCCACAAGTCTGAGAGGTAGATTATCCTCTGTTCCTCTAATCTATTTATTATCTCCCTCTTTATGCCTAAATCATGGACCCATTTTGATCTTATCTTGGTATATGGTGTTAAGTGTGGATCCATATCTAATTTCTGCCATACTAATTTCCAGTTTTCCCAGCAGTTTTTTCCGAATAATGAATTTTTATCCCTAATGTTGGTATCTTTGGGTTTGTCAAAGATTAGGTTGCTATATATGTACCCTTTTTTGTCCTTTGTATCTAATCTGTTCCACTGATCTACCGGTCTATTTCTTAGCCAATACCAAATGGTTTTGGTGACTGCTGCTATATAATATAGCTTTAGATCAGGTACACTTAGACCACCTTCCTCTGACTTTTTTTTCATTAGTTCCCTTGCAATTCTCGACCTTTTATTCTTCCATATGAATTTTGTTGTTATTTTTTCTAGGTCATTGAAATAGTTTCTTGGGAGTCTGATTGGTATAGCACTAAATAAATAGATTAGTTTGGGGAGTATTGTCATCTTTATTATATTCGCTCGGCCTATCCAAGAGCACTGAATGTCTTTCCAATTATTTAAATCTGATTTTATTTTTGTGGCAAGTGTTTTGTAGTTTTTCTCATATAATTCCTGACTTTTCTTTGGTAGATGGATTCCCAAATACTTTATACTCTCAACATTTGTTTGGAATGGAATTTCTCTTTGTATCTCTTGCTGTTGCATTTTGTTAGTGATATATAAAAATGCCAAGGATTTATGTGGATTTATTTTGTATCCTGCCACTTTGCTGAAATTTTGAATTATTTCTAGTAGCTTTTTAGCAGAGTCTTTGGGGTTCTCTAAGTATACCATCATGTCATCTGCAAAAAGTGATAGTTTAATTTCCTCATTTCCTACTCTAATTCCTTGAATCTCTTTCTCGGCTCTTATTGCCGAGGCTAGCGTTTCTAGTACTATATTGAATAGTAATGGTGATAGTGGGCAACCTTGTTTCACTCCTGATCTTACTGGGAAAGGTTGCAGTTTATTTCTATTGCATATTATGCTTACTGAAGGTCTTAAATATATGCTCCTGATTATTCTAAGGAATAGTCCATTTATTCCTATACTCTCAAGAGTTTTTAGTAGGAATGGATGTTGGATTTTGTCAAATGCTTTTTCTGCATCTATTGAGATGATCATATGGTTCTTATTAATTTGATTATTAATATGGTCAATTATATTAATAGTTTTCCTAATATTAAACCAGCCCTGCATTCCTGGAATAAATCCTACTTGATCATAGTGTATTATCCTGGAGATGATTTTCTGAAGTCTTTTTGCTAATATCTTATTTAAGATTTTAGCATCAATATTCATTAAGGAAAGTGGTCTATAATTTTCTTTCTCAGTTTTCGATCTACCTGGTTTAGGTATCAGTACCATGTCTGTGTCATAAAAGGAGTTTGGTAGGACTCCTTCATCCCCTATTTTTTCAAATAGTTTATATAACATTGAGGCTAATTGTTCTTTAAATGTTTGGTAGAATTCACATGTGAATCCATCTGGCCCTGGGGATTTTTTCCTGGGGAGTTGATTAATAGCTTGTTCTATTTCTTTTTCTGAAATGGGACTATTTAAGCAATTTATCTCCTCCTCTGTTAATCTAGGGAGCCTATATTTTTGGAGGAAGTCATCCATTTCACTTAAGTTATCAAATTTATTGGCATAAAGTTGGGCAAAGTAACTCCTTATTATTTCTCTAATTTCCTCTTCATTGGTGGAAAGATCCCCCTTTTCATTTGTAAGACTATCAATTTGATTTTCCTCTTTCTTTTTTTTGATCAAATTTACCAACGGTTTATCTATTTTATTGGCTTTTTCATAAAACCAACTCTTGGTTTTATTTATTAATTCAATAGTTTTTTTACTTTCAATATTATTGATTTCTCCTTTTAATTTTTGTATTTCAAGTTTAATTTTTGGTTGGGGGTTTATAATTTGGTCTTTTTCTAGCCTTTTAAGTTGTAAGCCCAATTCGTTAATCTTCTCTTTCTCTATTTTCTTCAAATAAGCCTCTAAAGATATAAAATTTCCCCTTATTACTGCTTTAGCTGCATCCCAAAGATTTTGATATGATGTCTCATCATTGTCATTATCTTGGGTGAAATTGTTAATTGTTTCTATAATTTGCTCTTTTACCCAGTCATTCTTTAAGATGAGATTATTCAGTTTCCAATTACTTTTTGGTCTATTTACCCCTAACTTTTTACTGAATGTAGCTTTTATTGCATTGTGATCTGAGAAGAAGGCATTTATTATTTCTGCCTTCCTACATTTAATTTTGAGATCTTTATGTCCTAATATATGGTCTATTTTTGTATAGGATCCATGAACTGCTGAGAAGAAAGTATATTCCTTTCTATTGCCATTCAGTTTTCTCCAAAGGTCTATCATACCTAGTTTTTCTAATGTTCTATTTACTTTTTAAATTTCTTTCTTGTTTGTTTTGTGGTTTGATTTGTCTAAATCTGAGAGTGCAAGGTTGAGATCTCCCACTATTATAGTTTTACTGTCTATTTCTTCTTGCAATTCTCTTAACTTTTCCTTTAGAAAGTTAGATGCTATACCACTTGGTGCATATATGTTTAGTATTGATATGGCTTCATTATTTATGCTACCTTTCAGCAGGATATAGTTTCCTTCCTTATCTTTTTTAATGAGATCTACTTCTGCTTTTGCTTGATCTGAGATAAGGATAGCTACCCCTGCTTTTTTGGCTTTACCTGAAGCATAATAGGCTCTGTTCCAACCTTTTACCTTTACTCTGTATGTATCTCCCTGCTTTAAGTGTGTTTCCTGTAGACAACATATTGTAGGGTTCTGCTTTTTGATCCAATCTGCTATCTGTCTCCGTTTGATGGGATCGTTCATCCCATTTACATTTACAGTTAAAATTACTAATTCTGTATTTCCTGCCATCGTATTATCCCCAGATTATGCTTTTTTCCCTTGACCCCCCTGATCCCCCTCCACGATATTTAATTTACAGACCCCCCCTTGTGACGCGCAACCCTCCCTCTTTTTTTTTTTTTTTTTAGGATCCCTCCCCCCTCCCTCCAAGTCCCTTCACTTATTCTCCTTTTCCTTTTCCCTTTTCCTCTCCCACCTTTTAATGAGGTGAGAGAAAATTCTCTGAAAAACAAATATGTTAATTATTTACTCTTTGAGCCTCTCCTGATGAGAGTAAGATTCACACAATGATTCTCCCCCTCACTAAGTTCCCTCAGATATGGTGTATTTTCTATGCCTCTTCCTGGGATGTAGTTTCCCTCTTTTTATCATTCCTTCCCCTTTTTCTGAACCGACCTCCTTCCCTGTACTACACCCCCCTTTTTTTCTTTTATATCAGTAAAATCAAATTATCCTTGAGTACTTTTTATATACCCACAACAGAGTTACAGTTCTCAAGGGTTCTGTGTACCTTTTTCTGTTTCTCTTCAGTCTTGTGGATGTAGATCAAATTTTTTATTTAAGTCTGGTTTTTTTCTTAGAAACATATAGAATTCCTCTGTTTCATTGAATGACCATGTTCTTCCATGGAAAAAGATGCTAAACTTAGCTGGGTAGTTCATTCTTGGTTACAGTTCTTGATCTTTTGCCTTATGGAATATCAGGTTCCAGGCCCTTCTATCTTTTAATGTGGAGGCAGCCAGATCTTGGGTGACCCTTATTGTGGTACCTTGGTATTTAAATTGTTTTTTTCTAGCTGCTTGCAGGATTTTCTCCTTTGTGTGGTAATTCTGCAGCTTAGCCACTATATTCCGTGGTGTTCTTTTTTTAGGGTCTATTTCAGAAGGAGTTCGACGAATTCTTTCCACATCTGCTTTCCCTTCTGTTTCTATTATCTCTGGACAGTTCTCTTTGATAATTTCCTGTAAAATAGAATCTAGGCTCTTTTTTTGGTCATAGTTTTCGGGAAGTCCAATGATCCGCAGATTATCTCTCCTAGATCTATTTTCCAGGTCTATAGATTTTCCCAGTAAGTATTTGACGTTGTTCTCCAGCTTCTCATTTTTTTTGTTTTGTTTGACTGATTCTTGGGTTCTCTGTGAATCATTCATTTCTATTTGTTCCATCCTGACTTTTAAGGAGTTATTTTCTTCTTTCACAGATTTTAGTTCTTTTTGTAAGTGCCCAATTTCATTTTTAAATGAATTATTTTGCTCTATTGAATTTTTTTTGCATTTCCCTAATTTTTTTTTGAGAATTATTTTCTTTTTCCAATTTAGAAATTCTATTTTTTGAGACTTTTTTTTTTATCTTTTCCAATTCAGAAATCCAACTTTCCTGTGTTTTTTTTAACCTTTTCTAATTCATAAATTTTGTTTCCCTGCATCTCCTGTGAATTCTTTATTTTTTCCAACTCCAATTTCAGGACGTTGTTATTCTCTATCATAGCTTCCCTTTCCTTTCCCCATTTTTCTTCAAACTCCCTTAATTTTTTAAGAGTTTCTTCTAGGAGAGAGTTATGTGATGGGGGGCAGGAATCGTTCCCCTTTAGGTTGTTATCTGCTGTCTCTCTGCTGTTAACTTCCTCGGGGTTGGATACCCGCTCTTTCTCTGTATAGAAGGAATCTATAGTTTTTCTGGCTTTTTTCCTCATATTTAAAAAATCTTTTGGGGTCTGTCCCTGGGGTAGGAAATTATTTATTTACTTCTTTACCAGCTTCCTCCCAGACAGGATGGATGCAGCGGCTCCTGCCCCTGAGCTAAGATAGAGCTCTGGGAGAGAGTCCCCACCCCCTCCCTGGAGGTGCCTCAGAGGTGATTAGCGCTGCTGTGCCCTGAGGGCGCTGAACAGTAAAGGCAGCACAAAGCCCAGCCTATGCGTCCCGGTGGGGCGTGGATGTCTGCAGCAGGTGAAGTGGTGAAAAGCCCCTGTGCTCAAACTGGAAGTGTCTGCCAGAAACCGCGTTCCTAGTTCAAAGGTTCCACTTCTCTGGGACTTCCTGGAGCTGAGTTCCACTCCCTCCAGCTAAACTAGGCAGTGTGTGTTGCCTTGGGCCGTATCCACCCACTTGTCAATCTCTTAACTATTCTCAGGTGGTAGCTGAGGCCACACCCCCTGGTGCCGAGATCTGCTGAGTCACCTCCAGGATCCGGGAAAATCTAATCTGAGTTTTTAAAGTATTTTGGCTTTCTCTTCTGAACTGCTAAATAATTAGCAGAGAAGAGCTAACAGCTTGTGCCAGATTCCTTTACTTCAGTGGCTTCTCTGATCCCAGAGCCCTTCCCAGCGCAATGGGCAGAGTATGCTAGCACCCAGCCTTCTGTGCTGGCCTCTCTTCTCCCTCCCCTGGGGACTGACCTTTTCTGTTGAAACTCCAGATTCTCTTCAGCTGGTAAGTCGTGCTTCCAGTCCTTGTGGTATCTATCAGTCCTGGGCTTATTTTGAGACTTAATTTATCTAATTGGTTGTGAGGGAGTGAGGACGTTCACAGAGTCGTGTGTTTCTTCTCCGCCATCTTGGCTCCGCCCTCTATTGCAACTTTATGAAGACGGAACCCAAGTTCCAAGCCTGTCCTTCTAGATATTCTTAATGTTGGCTGTAACAACTTCGTTTGTTCTGTGCATCCTTACATTGAGTTTGCAGGTCACTGAAATCCCCTAACAGAAAGGTCCCCTGGGTGTCACCTAGTCCAAAGCTGCTTCAAATGGGGGTTGTAACCCCTAATGCAGTCAGGTAACTGTATAGAGGGGTCATGAAAAGTTAATATTTCACCAGTATTTAACGTTGTGGATAAAAAGAAATCCACCTCATGGGTATGAACATTTTCTTTGCCAAAAATGATAAAATTGTGAATATAGCAAATATATATATATATATATATATATATATATACATATTTATCTAAGGTATAAATATATATCTTTATTTCTAGGATATATATGTGATAAAAATATATACATAATTTTAAAAATGTATTATTTAAAAATTTACTCTCAGGCAATACTTGATTTGCATATCTATTTTAAACTTAAGGACATGGAAAAATTCCTCAGCAAACAGGGCATTTAGAGGGAAAAGTTTAAGAAGCTTTGATTTAGTCTACCATTCTCTTTTATAGACGGCAGTTGTAATCTTGAAAAATTGGGTGGTTTTCCCAAGGGCTTTTATGGGGTGAGGGGTCTGACTGGCTTTGGAGGAAAAAACCTTTCACTTCCCATTCCGGTCTCCAATTCCATTTTCAGTATAACGTCGAAGTTGCAACATTAAAAAAGATTATTTCCTTGCATTATCAATTTGCAATTGTCTGCCCCTGTCCCTCCCAAACCCACTTTAGGAAAGGACAACATTTGTTAAATATATGTGAAACCATACAAAACATACTTGCATGTATCAATTTTTTTCTCTGTAGGTGAACAACATTTTCTTTCAGAAGACCTTCGCAGTTAAATGAAATTTCCTGTAAGTTGGAAGAAGTCAGCCATTCTCCTTCACTTTTCCACTAATTTTGCTGTACCCGTATATATTCCCTTGGTTCTTCTCTTCAGTCAGCATGAGTTCCTGTAAGTTTTTCCTATTTTTAAAAATCAACTTGTTCATTATTTCTACAGGCACAATGATATTCCATTACATTCATATTCTACAACTTCATCACCCCCAGCCCAATGGATTGGGATCCCTTCACTTGGCAGCTCTTTGCCAGCACAAAATGAGTTGTTGTCACTATTGTTGTATATATAGGTCTTTTTGTTTCTTAAAAAAAAAAAATCTCTCTGTGGTTTGGACACTCCCTTGCAGAGTTGGCTGAGAGCTCCTGAATGCCCCTCCCCCTGTTTCTGTTGCCCCAGGGCCTCTTCTGGGCTTGTGCAGGATGTGGTCAACTATTGGCTGCCTTGGTCAGGGAGGGCGGGACATCTGGGGTAGGAGTCTGGATCTTTCTGGAACTTTCTGGTTTTGATGTACCCATATATAGTCCTTGGTTGTGCTCTTCAGTCAGCATGAGTTCCTGTAAGTTTTCCACATTTAAATTAACTTGTTCCTTGTTTCTTCAGTCAAAATGATATTCCATCAAATTCATATTCCACAAGTAAATCACCCCTTGCCCAATGTATGGGGATCCCACCAGGTGGCAGCTCTTTGCCACCAAAAATTGAGTTGCTGTAACTATTGTATATATGTCTTTTTCTTTCTTTAAAAAAAAAAATGTCTTTAGGGTTTGGACAATGCCATTCGGGGTAGGCTGAGAGCTCCTGAAATTCCCCCTCCTCCTGCTTTTTTTTTTCCCTTAGGCCTAGTGTGGGTTTGTGCTGGATGTGGTCAAGTATTGGCCGCCTTGTTAAGGGAGGGCAGAACTAGTGGTGTAGGATTCTGGATTGTTCTGGTCCCTCATTCCCATGAATCAGACTTTACCTAAGGGCTTTCTATATTGTCTTGGTGGGGGGCAATGTTGTTTCACTCTTCCCTTTTTTGGGGTTTTCCTATCCCCAGTTCATTTTGAGAAAGAGTTGTTAAATTGCTTGGAGTAAAATTTGCTGCACGTTGGTGGATGGTGTTGCCTGCGTTTCATAAGTGTACCTCTGTGCCAATAACTACCTCTGTGCAATTAAGGGTACCTGTGTTCAAATAAATGTACCCCTGTCCAAATAACTACCACTGTGCAAATAATTATAAATGTATGTAAATAACAACATGTGTGTAAATATATATATATATATATATATATATATGTATATATATATATATATATATATATATATATGAATAAGAGTAGCTCTGCAGAAATACGTGAACCTCGGGGGAAATAACTGCATCTCTGTGGGAATAACTGTACCTGTCTGCAAATAACTATCTCTTTGCAAATAAGTGTACCACCGTGGAAATCAGTGTACCTCTGTGCAAATAACTATACCCCTATGGAAATAACTGCCTCTGTGAAAATAAGTGTACCGCTGTGGAAATAAGTGTACCTTGGTGCAACTAAGAATGTCTGTGCAGATATTTCCACCTGAATGTCTCCATAGGGGGAAGTTGTGGACTTTCCAAACTCTCTGCCTCCGGGGCACTTACATTCTCTGATGTCTCCTCAGAACTGCAGCTGCTCTTCTCTCAACTCCTCTCAGAGGGTCAGTTGTGTTCCCTTTCCTCACTATTGAGAGGCCTTTGTATTTCCTGTCCTCTCTCTGCCTTTTTGAAAAATTTCATTCCCATTCCATAAGCAACCGTGAATCAGAACAGGCCCCCCCACAACTCAATCACGGGTCACAATGCACAGCTGCTGAGGTCCTTGCAAAACTGAACCCCTTTCCCCCAGCTGGGGTTCATACCAAAAAACCCCTCTATTGTTTTCCAGGCACTCTTCAGCTCATTATATCCAACTTGGTCCCCCTGGCTAGCAATTTTTCCTACCTACTCTGTGCCAGTAAGAGTAAGTATTCCAGTATGTAGTATTTACATGTTGCCACCTTTGTGCCTGTCACTGTCTTCAAGACTTTGCATAAATACATAACAGCTAACCTTGACATCCTGCCTAATGTGTGGGCTGCAATGTGCTATGGACCCCATATTTGTTACTACTCATACTACCATTTAGGGTTCTTACTCTTTTAGGTCATTGAAGGAGGAAATTTAGAGACATTCATACAAAGAGTTTGACTGTATACCCCCTTCATACCCCCTGCTGTGAGCCATTCAATGTTTGAGACCTCTTAAACGTGGTGATCCGTCCTTTTGGCACCTCCTGTGTGCCAAAAATTCTCCTTGGAAACGGCCATTTATGAACACTTATGGTTTCCTTGTGCAGCAACTACTAAGTAGCAATCATTTAGCAAAGAGCATTGCATATATTAAAAAATATATCTAGCATTTTTAGCAATTATTTCCAGTGACTGTGCCAAGCATTACAGAGAAAGGCATAATCATAACTAGTAGGTGATATGAAACGCACCACGTGAAACACTCTCTCTCTCTTCATCATACCTCCTATGTGTATCCCGCCAAATACGTGCCTTTCACTGTTCCCAGGAATTTCCATCCAGAAAGGTTTAGACTTTAATACTGGCTACTGTGTGACAGTCATTGTGCCAACGGCTGTATATTTATTAATAATAATAATAACTAGCATCGATGGTACCGACTATGGATCATTCAGTGTCGAAGGGAATTCGCAGGACATCCTAAAACGTGTTAGCCTTTATAACACGTGCTGTGTGCCAGTCACGCTTTACATTTGTTGACCATAACTGGGGTTGATGTCACCTAATATGTGCTGGTAATTGTCCTATTCGGTGTCCATTTAGGAATACTAAGAGTTTCCAATCATACCCCCGAGTAAGTGGCATTTATTTTACAAAAGCTTTCTAGATATTGACCCGTCTTGGGGTTCCGCCTCACTTGGGAGACTCCCCCATCTTGGGGTTCCAGACCACCTACTACGTATCCTGTCCGATGCCTTGTGTCCCAGGTGCCAAAGCCTGGTCTCTTGCATGGCCTCCTGACCTGGAAATTCTAGCCCAAAGGTGTTTCCCCTTCAGAGTGGTCTATCCCTTGCCAGGGGTCTTTATTCAGATATGATATTCTCTTCTATGAGGATGACCCCAAGTCCTCTAGAATTTTCACCCCTCTGTGTTCACCCTGAGGCAGAAAATTTGCAGAAAGGAGGGTGAGGCTTTTGTCCTCAGTAGAGCCCAGAGTGTAACTTGATCATGTCTGAACCCAACCTGCAACCCTGTCCTTCTAGGAATTCTGAATGTTGGCTGTACCACCTTGGTTTGTCCTGTGCGTCGTTCCATTGAGTTTGCAGTCCACTGAAACCCCTAGCACAAAGGGACCCTGGGTATCACCTAGTCCAAAGTTTCTTAAATTGTGGGTTATAACCACTACTGGGGTCAGGTAACCGAATAGAGGGGTCATGAAAAATTAGTATCCCACCAGTATTTAATTCTATAGGAAACAATAAAGCCATCTCATGTGTCTGACCATTTTCTTTCCAATCATGGAAAAAAGTATAAATATAGCGAATACATATATATAACAACTATATGATGTAAAAACAGACATATATTTATGTATAAAATATACATGTGGTGTAAACATGGAAATATGTTTTTCACATATTTGGCCAGAGGGCAACTGTGGACCCTCTCAAGTCTCTCCCCCTGGGGCAATTCCCCTTCTGGGATGTCTCCACAAGAGGGCAGCTGTGGACCCTCTGAACTGTCTGCCCCCGGGGCAATTCCCCTTCTGGGATGTCTCCACAAGAGGGCAGCTGTGGACCCTCTGAACTCTCTCCCCCCGGGGCAATTCCCCTTCTGGGATGTCTCCACAAGAGGGCAGCTGTGGACCCTCTGAACTGTCTGCCCCCGGGGCAATTCCCCTTCTGGGATGTCTCCACAAGAGGGCAGCTGTGGACCCTCTGAACTGTCTGCCCCCGGGGCAATTCCCCTTCTGGGATGTCTCCACAAGAGGGCAGCTGTGGACCCTCTGAACTCTCTCCCCCTGGGGCAATTCCCCTTCTGGGATGTCTCCACAAGAGGGCATCTGTGGACCCTCTTTACTCTCTGCCCCCGGGGCAGTTGCCCTTCTGTGTTGTCTCCACAGGGGGCAGTTGTGGACTTTCCAAACTCTCTGCCTCCGGGGCATTTACATTCTCTGATGTCTCCTCAGAACTGCAGCTGCTCTTCTCTCAACTCTTCTCAGAGGGTCAGTTGTGTTCCCTTTCCTCAGTATTGAGAGGCCTTTGTATTTCCTGTCCTCTCTCTGCCTTTTTGAAAAATTTCATTCCCATTCCATAAGCAACCGTGAATCAGAACAGGCCCCCCCACAACTCAATCACGGGTCACAATGCACAGCTGCTGAGGTCCTTGCAAAACTGAACCCCTTTCCCGCAGCTGGGGTTCATACCAAAAAACCCCTCTATTGTTTTCCAGGCACTCTTCAGCTCATTATATCCAACTTGGTCCCCCTGGCTAGCAATTTTTCCTACCTACTCTGTGCCAGTAAGAGTAAGTATTCCAGTATGTAGTATTTACATGTTGCCACCTTTGTGCCTGTCACTGTCTTCAAGACTTTGCATAAATACATAACAGCTAACCTTGACATCCTGCCTAATGTGTGGGCTGCAATGTGCTATGGACCCCATATTTGTTACTACTCATACTACCATTTAGGGTTCTTACTCTTTTAGGTCATTGAAGAAGGAAATTTAGAGACATTCATACAAAGAGTTTGACTGTATACCCCCTTCATACCCCCTGCTGTGAGCCATTCAATGTTTGAGACCTCTTAAACGTGGTGATCCGTCCTTTTGGCACCTCCTGTGTGCCAAAAATTCTCCTTGGAAACGGCCATTTATGAACACTTATGGTTTCCTTGTGCAGCAACTACTAAGTAGCAATCATTTAGCAAAGAGCATTGCATATATTAAAAAATATATCTAGCATTTTTAGCAATTATTTCCAGTGACTGTGCCAAGCATTACAGAGAAAGGCATAATCATAACTAGTAGGTGATATGAAACGCACCACGTGAAACACTCTCTCTCTCTTCATCATACCTCCTATGTGTATCCCGCCAAATACGTGCCTTTCACTGTTCCCAGGAATTTCCATCCAGAAAGGTTTAGACTTTAATACTGGCTACTGTGTGACAGTCATTGTGCCAACGGCTGTATATTTATTAATAATAATAATAACTAGCATCGATGGTACCGACTATGGATCATTCAGTGTCGAAGGGAATTCACAGGACATCCTAAAACGTGTTAGCCTTTATAACACGTGCTGTGTGCCAGTCACGCTTTACATTTGTTGACCATAACTGGGGTTGATGTCACCTAATATGTGCTGGTAATTTTCCTATTCGGTGTCCATTTAGGAATACTAAGAGTTTCCAATCATACCCCCGAGTAAGTGGCATTTATTTTACAAAAGCTTTCTAGATATTGACCCGTCTTGGGGTTCCGCCTCACTTGGGAGACTCCCCCATCTTGGGGTTCCAGACCACCTACTACGTATCCTGTCCGATGCCTTGTGTCCCAGGTGCCAAAGCCTGGTCTCTTGCATGGCCTCCTGACCTGGAAATTCTAGCCCAAAGGTGTTTCCCCTTCAGAGTGGTCAATCCCTTGCCAGGGGTCTTTATTCAGATATGATATTCTCTTCTATGAGGATGACCCCAAGTCCTCTAGAATTTTCACCCCTCTGTGTTCACCCTGAGGCAGAAAATTTGCAGAAAGGAGGGTGAGGCTTTTGTCCTCAGTAGAGCCCAGAGTGTAACTTGATCATGTCTGAACCCAACCTGCAACCCTGTCCTTCTAGGAATTCTGAATGTTGGCTGTACCACCTTGGTTTGTCCTGTGCGTCGTTCCATTGAGTTTGCAGTCCACTGAAACCCCTAGCACAAAGGGACCCTGGGTATCACCTAGTCCAAAGTTTCTTAAATTGTGGGTTATAACCACTACTGGGGTCAGGTAACCGAATAGAGGGGTCATGAAAAATTAGTATCCCACCAGTATTTAATTCTATAGGAAACAATAAAGCCATCTCATGTGTCTGACCATTTTCTTTCCAATCATGGAAAAAAGTATAAATATAGCGAATACATATATATAACAACTATATGATGTAAAAACAGACATATATTTATGTATAAAATATACATGTGGTGTAAACATGGAAATATGTTTTTCACATATTTGGCCAGAGGGCAACTGTGGACCCTGTGAACTGTCTGCCCCTGGGGCAATTCCCCTTCTGGGATGTCTCCACAAGAGGGCAGCTGTGGACCCTCTGAACTCTCTCCCCCCTGGGGCAATTCCCCTTCTGGGATGTCCTCCACAAGAGGGCAGCTGTGGACCCTCTGAACTGTCTGCCCCCGGGGCAATTCCCCTTCTGGGATGTCTCCACAAGAGGGCAGCTGTGGACCCTCTGAACTGTCTGCCCCTGGGGCAATTCCCCTTCTGGGATGTCTCCACAAGAGGGCATCTGTGGACCCTCTTTACTCTCTGCCCCCGGGGCAGTTGCCCTTCTGTGTTGTCTCCACAGGGGGCAGTTGTGGACTTTCCAAACTCTCTGCCTCCGGGGCAGTTACATTCTCTGATGTCTCCTCAGAACTGCAGCTGCTCTTCTCTCAACTCTTCTCAGAGGGTCAGTTGTGTTCCCTTTCCTCACTATTGAGAGGCCTTTGTATTTCCTGTCCTCTCTCTGCCTTTTTGAAAAATTTCATTCCCATTCCATAAGCAACCGTGAATCAGAACAGGCCCCCCCACAACTCAATCACAGGTCACAATGCACAGCTGCTGAGGTCCTTGCAAAACTGAACCCCTTTCCCGCAGCTGCGGTTCATACCAAAAAACCCCTCTATTGTTTTCCAGGCACTCTTCAGCTCATTATATCCAACTTGGTCCCCCTGGCTAGCAATTTTTCCTACCTACTCTGTGCCAGTAAGAGTAAGTATTCCAGTATGTAGTATTTACATGTTGCCACCTTTGTGCCTGTCACTGTCTTCAAGACTTTGCATAAATACATAACAGCTAACCTTGACATCCTGCCTAATGTGTGGGCTGCAATGTGCTATGGACCCCATATTTGTTACTACTCATACTACCATTTAGGGTTCTTACTCTTTTAGGTCATTGAAGGAGGAAATTTAGAGACATTCATACAAAGAGTTTGACTGTATACCCCCTTCATACCCCCTGCTGTGAGCCATTCAATGTTTGAGACCTCTTAAACGTGGTGATCCGTCCTTTTGGCACCTCCTGTGTGCCAAAAATTCTCCTTGGAAACGGCCATTTATGAACACTTATGGTTTCCTTGTGCAGCAACTACTAAGTAGCAATCATTTAGCAAAGAGCATTGCATATATTAAAAAATATATCTAGCATTTTTAGCAATTATTTCCAGTGACTGTGCCAAGCATTACAGAGAAAGGCATAATCATAACTAGTATGTGATATGAAACGCACCACGTGAAACACTCTCTCTCTCTTCATCATACCTCCTATGTGTATCCCGCCAAATACGTGCCTTTCACTGTTCCCAGGAATTTCCATCCAGAAAGGTTTAGACTTTAATACTGGCTACTGTGTGACAGTCATTGTGCCAACGGCTGTATATTTATTAATAATAATAATAACTAGCATCGATGGTACCGACTATGGATCATTCAGTGTCGAAGGGAATTCACAGGACATCCTAAAACGTGTTAGCCTTTATAACACGTGCTGTGTGCCAGTCACGCTTTACATTTGTTGACCATAACTGGGGTTGATGTC
Source organism: Sminthopsis crassicaudata (assembly GCF_048593235.1). Taxonomy (NCBI): domain Eukaryota; kingdom Metazoa; phylum Chordata; class Mammalia; order Dasyuromorphia; family Dasyuridae; genus Sminthopsis; species Sminthopsis crassicaudata. The sequence goes on along the minus strand of NC_133617.1, from coordinate 757,181,830 downwards.
ACCTAATATGTGCTGGTAATTGTCCTATTCGGTGTCCATTTAGGAATACTAAGAGTTTCCAATCATACCCCCGAGTAAGTGGCATTTATTTTACAAAAGCTTTCTAGATATTGACCCGTCTTGGGGGTCCGCCTCACTTGGGAGACTCCCCCATCTTGGGGTTCCAGACCACCTACTACGTATCCTGTCCGATGCCTTGTGTCCCAGGTGCCAAAGCCTGGTCTCTTGCATGGCCTCCTGACCTGGAAATTCTAGCCCAAAGGTGTTTCCCCTTCAGAGTGGTCTATCCCTTGCCAGGGGTCTTTATTCAGATATGATATTCTCTTCTATGAGGATGACCCCAAGTCCTCTAGAATTTTCACCCCTCTGTGTTCACCCTGAGGCAGAAAATTTGCAGAAAGGAGGGTGAGGCTTTTGTCCTCAGTAGAGCCCAGAGTGTAACTTGATCATGTCTGAACCCAACCTGCAACCCTGTCCTTCTAGGAATTCTGAATGTTGGCTGTACCACCTTGGTTTGTCCTGTGCGTCGTTCCATTGAGTTTGCAGTCCACTGAAACCCCTAGCACAAAGGGACCCTGGGTATCACCTAGTCCAAAGTTTCTTAAATTGTGGGTTATAACCACTACTGGGGTCAGGTAACCGAATAGAGGGGTCATGAAAAATTAGTATCCCACCAGTATTTAATTCTATAGGAAACAATAAAGCCATCTCATGTGTCTGACCATTTTCTTTCCAATCATGGAAAAAAGTATAAATATAGCGAATACATATATATAACAACTATATGATGTAAAAACAGACATATATTTATGTATAATATATACATGTGGTGTAAACATGGAAATATGTTTTTCACATATTTGGCCAGAGGGCAACTGTGGACCCTGTGAACTGTCTGCCCCTGGGGCAATTCCCCTTCTGGGATGTCTCCACAAGAGGGCAGCTGTGGACCCTCTGAACTGTCTGCCCCCGGGGCAATTCCCCTTCTGGGATGTCTCCACAAGAGGGCAGCTGTGGACCCTCTGAACTCTCTCCCCCCGGGGCAATTCCCCTTCTGGGATGTCTCCACAAGAGGGCAGCTGTGGACCCTCTGAACTGTCTGCCCCCGGGGCAATTCCCCTTCTGGGATGTCTCCACAAGAGGGCAGCTGTGGACCCTCTGAACTGTCTGCCCCCGGGGCAATTCCCCTTCTGGGATGTCTCCACAAGAGGGCAGCTGTGGACCCTCTGAACTCTCTCCCCCTGGGGCAATTCCCCTTCTGGGATGTCTCCACAAGAGGGCATCTTTGGACCCTCTTTACTCTCTGCCCCCGGGGCAGTTGCCCTTCTGTGTTGTCTCCACAGGGGGCAGTTGTGGACTTTCCAAACTCTCTGCCTCCGGGGCATTTACATTCTCTGATGTCTCCTCAGAACTGCAGCTGCTCTTCTCTCAACTCTTCTCAGAGGGTCAGTTGTGTTCCCTTTCCTTACTATTGAGAGGCCTTTGTATTTCCTGTCCTCTCTCTGCCTTTTTGAAAAATTTCATTCCCATTCCATAAGCAACCGTGAATCAGAACAGGCCCCCCCACAACTCAATCACGGGTCACAATGCACAGCTGCTGAGGTCCTTGCAAAACTGAACCCCTTTCCCGCAGCTGGGGTTCATACCAAAAAACCCCTCTATTGTTTTCCAGGCACTCTTCAGCTCATTATATCCAACTTGGTCCCCCTGGCTAGCAATTTTTCCTACCTACTCTGTGCCAGTAAGAGTAAGTATTCCAGTATGTAGTATTTACATGTTGCCACCTTTGTGCCTGTCACTGTCTTCAAGACTTTGCATAAATACATAACAGCTAACCTTGACATCCTGCCTAATGTCTGGGCTGCAATGTGCTATGGACCCCATATTTGTTACTACTCATACTACCATTTAGGGTTCTTACTCTTTTAGGTCATTGAAGAAGGAAATTTAGAGACATTCATACAAAGAGTTTGACTGTATACCCCCTTCATACCCCCTGCTGTGAGCCATTCAATGTTTGAGACCTCTTAAACGTGGTGATCCGTCCTTTTGGCACCTCCTGTGTGCCAAAAATTCTCCTTGGAAACGGCCATTTATGAACACTTATGGTTTCCTTGTGCAGCAACTACTAAGTAGCAATCATTTAGCAAAGAGCATTGCATATATTAAAAAATATATCTAGCATTTTTAGCAATTATTTCCAGTGACTGTGCCAAGCATTACAGAGAAAGGCATAATCATAACTAGTATGTGATATGAAACGCACCACGTGAAACACTCTCTCTCTCTTCATCATACCTCCTATGTGTATCCCGCCAAATACGTGCCTTTCACTGTTCCCAGGAATTTCCATCCAGAAAGGTTTAGACTTTAATACTGGCTACTGTGTGACAGTCATTGTGCCAACGGCTGTATATTTATTAATAATAATAATAACTAGCATCGATGGTACCGACTATGGATCATTCAGTGTCGAAGGGAATTCACAGGACATCCTAAAACGTGTTAGCCTTTATAACACGTGCTGTGTGCCAGTCACGCTTTACATTTGTTGACCATAACTGGGGTTGATGTCACCTAATATGTGCTGGTAATTTTCCTATTCGGTGTCCATTTAGGAATACTAAGAGTTTCCAATCATACCCCCGAGTAAGTGGCATTTATTTTACAAAAGCTTTCTAGATATTGACCCGTCTTGGGGTTCCGCCTCACTTGGGAGACTCCCCCATCTTGGGGTTCCAGACCACCTACTACGTATCCTGTCCGATGCCTTGTGTCCCAGGTGCCAAAGCCTGGTCTCTTGCATGGCCTCCTGACCTGGAAATTCTAGCCCAAAGGTGTTTCCCCTTCAGAGTGGTCTATCCCTTGCCAGGGCTCTTTATTCAGATATGATATTCTCTTCTATGAGGATGACCCCAAGTCCTCTAGAATTTTCACCCCTCTGTGTTCACCCTGAGGCAGAAAATTTGCAGAAAGGAGGGTGAGGCTTTTGTCCTCAGTAGAGCCCAGAGTGTAACTTGATCATGTCTGAACCCAACCTGCAACCCTGTCCTTCTAGGAATTCTGAATGTTGGCTGTACCACCTTGGTTTGTCCTGTGCGTCGTTCCATTGAGTTTGCAGTCCACTGAAACCCCTAGCACAAAGGGACCCTGGGTATCACCTAGTCCAAAGTTTCTTAAATTGTGGGTTATAACCACTACTGGGGTCAGGTAACCGAATAGAGGGGTCATGAAAAATTAGTATCCCACCAGTATTTAATTCTATAGGAAACAATAAAGCCATCTCATGTGTCTGACCATTTTCTTTCCAATCATGGAAAAAAGTATAAATATAGCGAATACATATATATAACAACTATATGATGTAAAAACAGACATATATTTATGTATAAAATATACATGTGGTGTAAACATGGAAATATGTTTTTCACATATTTGGCCAGAGGGCAACTGTGGACCCTGTGAACTGTCTGCCCCCGGGGCAATTCCCCTTCTGGGATGTCTCCACAAGAGGGCAGCTGTGGACCCTCTGAACTGTCTGCCCCGGGGCAGTTGCCCTTCTGTGTTGTCTCCACAAGAGGGCAGCTGTGGACCCTCTGAACTGTCTGCCCCCGGGGCAATTCCCCTTCTGGGATGTCTCCACAAGAGGGCAGCTGTGGACCCTCTGAACTCTCTCCCCCTGGGGCAATTCCCCTTCTGGGATGTCTCCACTAGAGGGCATCTGTGGACCCTCTTTACTCTCTGCCCCCGGGGCAGTTGCCCTTCTGTGTTGTCTCCACAGGGGGCAGTTGTGAACTTAGCAAACTCTCTGCCTCCGGGGCAGTTACATTCTCTGATGTCTCCTCAGAACTGCAGCTGCTCTTCTCTCAACTCTTCTCAGAGGGTCAGTTGTGTTCCCTTTCCTCACTATTGAGAGGCCTTTGTATTTGCTGTCCTCTCTCTGCCTTTTTGAAAAATTTCATTCCCATTCCATAAGCAACCGTGAATCAGAACAGGCCCCCCCACAACTCAATCACAGGTCACAATGCACAGCTGCTGAGGTCCTTGCAAAACTGAACCCCTTTCCCGCAGCTGCGGTTCATACCAAAAAACCCCTCTATTGTTTTCCAGGCACTCTTCAGCTCATTATATCCAACTTGGTCCCCCTGGCTAGCAATTTTTCCTACCTACTCTGTGCCAGTAAGAGTAAGTATTCCAGTATGTAGTATTTACATGTTGCCACCTTTGTGCCTGTCACTGTCTTCAATACTTTGCATAAATACATAACAGCTAACCTTGACATCCTGCCTAATGTGTGGGCTGCAATGTGCTATGGACCCCATATTTGTTACTACTCATACTACCATTTAGGGTTCTTACTCTTTTAGGTCATTGAAGGAGGAAATTTAGAGACATTCATACAAAGAGTTTGACTGTATACCCCCTTCATACCCCCTGCTGTGAGCCATTCAATGTTTGAGACCTCTTAAACGTGGTGATCCGTCCTTTTGGCACCTCCTGTGTGCCAAAAATTCTCCTTGGAAACGGCCATTTATGAACACTTATGGTTTCCTTGTGCAGCAACTACTAAGTAGCAATCATTTAGCAAAGAGCATTGCATATATTAAAAAATATATCTAGCATTTTTAGCAATTATTTCCAGTGACTGTGCCAAGCATTACAGAGAAAGGCATAATCATAACTAGTATGTGAAAGGAAACGCACCACGTGAAACACTCTCTCTCTCTTCATCATACCTCCTATGTGTATCCCGCCAAATACGTGCCTTTCACTGTTCCCAGGAATTTCCATCCAGAAAGGTTTAGACTTTAATACTGGCTACTGTGTGACAGTCATTGTGCCAACGGCTGTATATTTATTAATAATAATAATAACTAGAATCGATGGTACCGACTATGGATCATTCAGTGTCGAAGGGAATTCACAGGACATCCTAAAACGTGTTAGCCTTTATAACACGTGCTGTGTGCCAGTCACGCTTTACATTTGTTGACCATAACTGGGGTTGATGTCACCTAATATGTGCTGGTAATTGTCCTATTCGGTGTCCATTTAGGAATACTAAGAGTTTCCAATCATACCCCCGAGTAAGTGGCATTTATTTTACAAAAGCTTTCTAGATATTGACCCGTCTTGGGGTTCCGCCTCACTTGGGAGACTCCCCCATCTTGGGGTTCCAGACCACCTACTACGTATCCTGTCCGATGCCTTGTGTCCCAGGTGCCAAAGCCTGGTCTCTTGCATGGCCTCCTGACCTGGAAATTCTAGCCCAAAGGTGTTTCCCCTTCAGAGTGGTCTATCCCTTGCCAGGGGTCTTTATTCAGATATGATATTCTCTTCTATGAGGATGACCCCAAGTCCTCTAGAATTTTCACCCCTCTGTGTTCACCCTGAGGCAGAAAATTTGCAGAAAGGAGGGTGAGGCTTTTGTCCTCAGTAGAGCCCAGAGTGTAACTTGATCATGTCTGAACCCAACCTGCAACCCTGTCCTTCTAGGAATTCTGAATGTTGGCTGTACCACCTTGGTTTGTCCTGTGCGTCGTTCCATTGAGTTTGCAGTCCACTGAAACCCCTAGCACAAAGGGACCCTGGGTATCACCTAGTCCAAAGTTTCTTAAATTGTGGGTTATAACCACTACTGGGGTCAGGTAACCGAATAGAGGGGTCATGAAAAATTAGTATCCCACCAGTATTTAATTCTATAGGAAACAATAAAGCCATCTCATGTGTCTGACCATTTTCTTTCCAATCATGGAAAAAAGTATAAATATAGCGCATACATATATATAACAACTATATGATGTAAAAACAGACATATATTTATGTATAAAATATACATGTGGTGTAAACATGGAAATATGTTTTTCACATATTTGGCCAGAGGGCAACTGTGGACCCTCTGAACTGTCTTCCCCTGGGGCAATTCCCCTTCTGGGATGTCTCCACAAGAGGGCAGCTGTGGACCCTCTGAACTCTCTCCCCCTGGGGCAATTCCCCTTCTGGGATGTCTCCACAAGAGGGCAGCTGTGGACCCTCTGAACTGTCTGCCCCCGGGGCAATTCCCCTTCTGGGATGTCTCCACTAGAGGGCATCTGTGGACCCTCTTTACTCTCTGCCCCCAGGGCAGTTGCCCTTCTGTGTTGTCTCCACAGGGGGCAGTTGTGGACTTTCCAAACTCTCTGCCTCCGGGGCAGTTACTTTCTCTGATGTCTCCTCAGAACTGCAGCTGCTCTTCTCTCAACTCTTCTCAGAGGGTCAGTTGTGTTCCCTTTCCTCAGTATTGAGAGGCCTTTGTATTTCCTGTCCTCTCTCTGCCTTTTTGAAAAATTTCATTCCCATTCCATAAGCAACCATGAATCAGAACAGGCCCCCCCACAACTCAATCACGGGTCACAATGCACAGCTGCTGAGGTCCTTGCAAAACTGAACCCCTTTCCCACAGCTGGGGTTCATACCAAAAAACCCCTCTATTGTTTTCCAGGCACTCTTCAGCTCATTATATCCAACTTGGTCCCCCTGGCTAGCAATTTTTCCTACCTGCTCTGTGCCAGTAAGTGTAAGTATTCCAGTATGTAGTATTTACATGTTGCCACCTTTGTGCCTGTCACTGTCTTCAAGACTTTGCATAAATACATAACAGCTAACCTTGACATCCTGCCTAATGTGTGGGCTGCAATGTGCTATGGACCCCATATTTGTTACTACTCATACTACCATTTAGGGTTCTTACTCTTTTAGGTCATTGAAGGAGGAAATTTAGAGACATTCATACAAAGAGTTTGACTGTATACCTCCTTCATACCCCCTGCTGTGAGCCATTCAATGTTTGAGACCTCTTAAACGTGGTGATCCGTCCTTTTGGCACCTCCTGTGTGCCAAAAATTCTCCTTGGAAACGGCCATTTATGAACACTTATGGTTTCCTTGTGCAGCAACTACTAAGTAGCAATCATTTAGCAAAGAGCATTGCATATATTAAAAAATATATCTAGCATTTTTAGCAATTATTTCCAGTGACTGTGCCAAGCATTACAGAGAAAGGCATAATCATAACTAGTATGTGAAAGGAAACGCACCACGTGAAACACTCTCTCTCTCTTCATCATACCTCCTATGTGTATCCCGCCAAATACGTGCCTTTCACTGTTCCCAGGAATTTCCATCCAGAAAGGTTTAGACTTTAATACTGGCTACTGTGTGACAGTCATTGTGCCAACGGCTGTATATTTATTAATAATAATAATAACTAGCATCGATGGTACCGACTATGGATCATTCAGTGTCGAAGGGAATTCACAGGACATCCTAAAACGTGTTAGCCTTTATAACACGTGCTGTGTGCCAGTCACGCTTTACATTTGTTGACCATAACTGGGGTTGATGTCACCTAATATGTGCTGGTAATTGTCCTATTCGGTGTCCATTTAGGAATACTAAGAGTTTCCAATCATACCCCCGAGTAAGTGGCATTTATTTTACAAAAGCTTTCTAGATATTGACCCGTCTTGGGGTTCCGCCTCACTTGGGAGACTCCCCCATCTTGGGGTTCCAGACCATCTACTACGTATCCTGTCCGATGCCTTGTGTCCCAGGTGCCAAAGCCTGGTCTCTTGCATGGCCTCCTGACCTGGAAATTCTAGCCCAAAGGTGTTTCCCCTTCAGAGTGGTCTATCCCTTGCCAGGGGTCTTTATTCAGATATGATATTCTCTTCTATGAGGATGACCCCAAGTCCTCTAGAATTTTCACCCCTCTGTGTTCACCCTGAGGCAGAAAATTTGCAGAAAGGAGGGTGAGGCTTTTGTCCTCAGTAGAGCCCAGAGTGTAACTTGATCATGTCTGAACCCAACCTGCAACCCTGTCCTTCTAGGAATTCTGAATGTTGGCTGTACCACCTTGGTTTGTCCTGTGCGTCGTTCCATTGAGTTTGCAGTCCACTGAAACCCCTAGCACAAAGGGACCCTGGGTATCACCTAGTCCAAAGTTTCTTAAATTGTGGGTTATAACCACTACTGGGGTCAGGTAACCGAATAGAGGGGTCATGAAAAATTAGTATCCCACCAGTATTTAATTCTATAGGAAACAATAAAGCCATCTCATGTGTCTGACCATTTTCATTCCAATCATGGAAAAAAGTATAAATATAGCGAATACATATATATAACAACTATATGATGTAAAAACAGACATATATTTATGTATAATATATACATGTGGTGTAAACATGGAAATATGTTTTTCACATATTTGGCCAGAGGGCAACTGTGGACCCTCTCAAGTCTCTCCCCCTGGGGCAATTCCCCTTCTTGGATGTCTCCACAAGAGGGCAGCTGTGGACCCTCTGAACTGTCTGCCCCTGGGGCAATTCCCATTCTGGGATGTCTCCACTAGAGGGCATCTGTGGACCCTCTCAAGTCTCTCCCCCTGGGGCAATTCCCCTTCTGGGATATCTACACAAGAGGGCAGCTGTGGACCTTCTGAACTGTCTGCCCCCGGGGCAATTCCCCTTCTGGAATGTCTCCCCAAGAGGGCAGCTGTGGACCTTCTGAACTCTCTTCCCCCGGGGCAATTCCCCTTCTGGGATGTCTCCACAAGAGGGCAGCTGTGGACCCTCTGAACTCTCTCCCCCAGGGGCAATTCCCCTTCTGGGATGTCTCCACTAGAGGGCAGCTGTGGACCCTCTTTACTCTCTGCCCCCGGGGCAGTTGCCCTTCTGTGTTGTCTCCACAGAGGGCAGTTGTGGACTTTCCAAACTCTCTGCCTCCGGGGCAGTTACATTCTCTGATGTCTCCTCAGAACTGCAGCTGCTCTTCTCTCAAATCTTCTCAGAGGGTTAGTTGTGTTCCCTTTCCTCACTATTGAGAGGCCTTTGTATTTCCTGTCCTCTCTCTGCCTTTTTGAAAAATTTCATTCCCATTCCATAAGCAACCATGAATCAGAACAGGCCCCCCCATAACTCAATCACGGGTCACAATGCACAGCTGCTGAGGTCCTTGCAAAACTGAACCCCTTTCCCACAGCTGGGGTTCATACCAAAAAACCCCTCTATTGTTTTCCAGGCACTCTTCAGCTCATTATATCCAACTTGGTCCCCCTGGCTAGCAATTTTTCCTACCTACTCTGTGCCAGTAAGAGTAAGTATTCCAGTATGTAGTATTTACATGTTGCCACCTTTGTGCCTGTCACTGTCTTCAAGACTTTGCATAAATACATAACAGCTAACCTTGACATCCTGCCTAATGTGTGGGCTGCAATGTGCTATGGACCCCATATTTGTTACTACTCATACTACCATTTAGGGTTCTTACTCTTTTAGGTCATTGAAGGAGGAAATTTAGAGACATTCATACAAAGAGTGTGACTGTATACCCCCTTCATACCCCCTGCTGTGAGTCATTCAATGTTTGAGACCTCTTAAACGTGGTGATCCGTCCTTTTGGCACCTCCTGTGTGCCAAAAATTCTCCTTGGAAACGGCCATTTATGAACACTTATGGTTTCCTTGTGCAGCAACTACTAAGTAGCAATCATTTAGCAAAGAGCATTGCATATATTAAAAAATATATCTCGCATTTTTAGCAATTATTTCCAGTGACTGTGCCAAGCATTACAGAGAAAGGCATAATCATAACTAGTATGTGATATGAAACGCACCACGTGAAACACTCTCTCTCTCTTCATCATACCTCCTATGTGTATCCCGCCAAATACGTGCCTTTCACTGTTCCCAGGAATTTCCATCCAGAAAGGTTTAGACTTTAATACTGGCTACTGTGTGACAGTCATTGTGCCAACGGCTGTATATTTATTAATAATAATAATAACTAGCATCGATGGTACCGACTATGGATCATTCAGTGTCGAAGGGAATTCACAGGACATCCTAAAACGTGTTAGCCTTTATAACACGTGCTGTGTGCCAGTCACGCTTTACATTTGTTGACCATAACTGGGGTTGATGTCACCTAATATGTGCTGGTAATTGTCCTATTTAGGAATACTAAGAGTTTCCAATCATACCCCCGAGTAAGTGGCATTTATTTTACAAAAGCTTTCTAGATATTGACCCGTCTTGGGGTTCCGCCTCACTTGGGAGACTCCCCCATCTTGGGGTTCCAGACCACCTACTACGTATCCTGTCCGATGCCTTGTGTCCCAGGTGCCAAAGCCTGGTCTCTTGCATGGCCTCCTGACCTGGAAATTCTAGCCCAAAGGTGTTTCCCCTTCAGAGTGGTCTATCCCTTGCCAGGGGTCTTCATTCAGATATGATATTCTCTTCTATGAGGATGACCCCAAGTCCTCTAGAATTTTCACCCCTCTGTGTTCACCCTGAGGCAGAAAATTTGCAGAAAGGAGGGTGAGGCTTTTGTCCTCAGTAGAGCCCAGAGTGTAACTTGATCATGTCTGAACCCAACCTGCAACCCTGTCCTTCTAGGAATTCTGAATGTTGGCTGTACCACCTTGGTTTGTCCTGTGCGTCGTTCCATTGAGTTTGCAGTCCACTGAAACCCCTAGCACAAAGGGACCCTGGGTATCACCTAGTCCAAAGTTTCTTAAATTGTGGGTTATAACCACTACTGGGGTCAGGTAACCGAATAGAGGGGTCATGAAAAATTAGTATCCCACCAGTATTTAATTCTATAGGAAACAATAAAGCCATCTCATGTGTCTGACCATTTTCTTTCCAATCATGGAAAAAAGTATAAATATAGCGAATACATATATATAACAACTATATGATGTAAAAACAGACATATATTTATGTATAAAATATACATGTGGTGTAAACATGGAAATATGTTTTTCACATATTTGGCCAGAGGGCAACTGTGGACCCTGTGAACTGTCTGCCCCTGGGGCAATTCCCCTTCTGGGATGTCTCCACAAGAGGGCAGCTGTGGACCCTCTGAACTGTCTACCCCCGAGGCAATTCCCCTTCTGGGATGTCTCCACAAGAGGGCAGCTGTGGACCCTCTGAACTCTCTCCCCCTGGGGCAATTCCCCTTCTGGGATGTCTCCACTAGAGGGCATCTGTGGACCCTCTTTACTCTCTGCCCCCGGGGCAGTTGCCCTTCTGTGTTGTCTCCACAAGAGGGCAGCTGTGGACCCTCTGAACTGTCTGCCCCCGGGGCAATTCCCCTTCTGGGATGTCTCCACAAGAGGGCAGCTGTGGACCCTCTGAACTGTCTGCCCCTGGGGCAATTCCCCTTCTGGGATGTCTCCACTAGAGGGCATCTGTGGACCCTCTTTACTCTCTGCCCCCGGGGCAGTTGCCCTTCTGTGTTGTCTCCACAGGGGGCAGTTGTGGACTTTCCAAACTCTCTGCCTCTGGGGCAGTTACATTCTCTGATGTCTCCTCAGAACTGCAGCTGCTCTTCTCTCAACTCTTCTCAGAGGGTCAGTTGTGTTCCCTTTCCTCACTATTGAGAGGCCTTTGTATTTCCTGTCCTCTCTCTGCCTTTTTGAAAAATTTCATTCCCATTCCATAAGCAACCGTGAATCAGAACAGGCCCCCCCACAACTCAATCACGGGTCACAATGCACAGCTGCTGAGGTCCTTGCAAAACTGAACCCCTTTCCCGCAGCTGCGGTTCATACCAAAAAACCCCTCTATTGTTTTCCAGGCACTCTTCAGCTCATTATATCCAACTTGGTCCCCCTGGCTAGCAATTTTTCCTACCTGCTCTGTGCCAGTAAGAGTAAGTATTCCAGTATGTAGTATTTACATGTTGCCACCTTTGTGCCTGTCACTGTCTTCAAGAATTTGCATAAATACATAACAGCTAACCTTGACATCCTGCCTAATGTGTGGGCTGCAATGTGCTATGGACCCCATATTTGTTACTACTCATACTACCATTTAGGGTTCTTACTCTTTTAGGTCATTGAAGGAGGAAATTTAGAGACATTCATACAAAGATTGTGACTGTATACCTCCTTCATACCCCCTGCTGTGAGCCATTCAATGTTTGAGACCTCTTAAACGTGGTGATCCGTCCTTTTGGCACCTCCTGTGTGCCAAAAATTCTCCTTGGAAACGGCCATTTATGAACACTTATGGTTTCCTTGTGCAGCAACTACTAAGTAGCAATCATTTAGCAAAGAGCATTGCATATATTAAAAAATATATCTAGCATTTTTAGCAATTATTTCCAGTGACTGTGCCAAGCATTACAGAGAAAGGCATAATCATAACTAGTAGGTGATATGAAACGCACCACGTGAAACACTCTCTCTCTCTTCATCATACCTCCTATGTGTATCCCGCCAAATACGTGCCTTTCACTGTTCCCAGGAATTTCCATCCAGAAAGGTTTAGACTTTAATACTGGCTACTGTGTGACAGTCATTGTGCCAACGGCTGTATATTTATTAATAATAATAATAACTAGCATCGATGGTACCGACTATGGATCATTCAGTGTCGAAGGGAATTCACAGGACATCCTAAAACGTGTTAGCCTTTATAACACGTGCTGTGTGCCAGTCACGCTTTACATTTGTTGACCATAACTGGGGTTGATGTCACCTAATATGTGCTGGTAATTGTCCTATTCGGTGTCCATTTAGGAATACTAAGAGTTTCCAATCATACCCCCGAGTAAGGGGCATTTATTTTACAAAAGCTTTCTAGATATTGACCCGTCTTGGGGTTCCGCCTCACTTGGGAGACTCCCCCATCTTGGGGTTCCAGACCACCTACTACGTATCCTGTCCGATGCCTTGTGTCCCAGGTGCCAAAGCCTGGTCTCTTGCATGGCCTCCTGACCTGGAAATTCTAGCCCAAAGGTGTTTCCCCTTCAGAGTGGTCTATCCCTTGCCAGGGGTCTTTATTCAGATATGATATTCTCTTCTATGAGGATGACCCCAAGTCCTCTAGAATTTTCACCCCTCTGTGTTCACCCTGAGGCAGAAAATTTGCAGAAAGGAGGGTGAGGCTTTTGTCCTCAGTAGAGCCCAGAGTGTAACTTGATCATGTCTGAACCCAACCTGCAACCCTGTCCTTCTAGGAATTCTGAATGTTGGCTGTACCACCTTGGTTTGTCCTGTGCGTCGTTCCATTGAGTTTGCAGTCCACTGAAACCCCTAGCACAAAGGGACCCTGGGTATCACCTAGTCCAAAGTTTCTTAAATTGTGGGTTATAACCACTACTGGGGTCAGGTAACCGAATAGAGGGGTCATGAAAAATTAGTATTCCACCAGTATTTAATTCTATAGGAAACAATAAAGCCATCTCATGTGTCTGACCATTTTCTTTCCAATCATGGAAAAAAGTATAAATATAGCAAATATATATATATATCTACTGTGTGATATAAAATATATATGTATATATTTTATTTATAAGATATATAGGTGATATAAATATGAAAATATTTTTTTAATGCATTATTTTATGTTTTGCTATTAAGAAATACTTGATTTGGAAATCTGTTTTAGATCCTTAGGAGCAGTGCTGTGGCAGCCAACCTTGTCTACCTCTTCTATTCCAGCAGTAAACAATTAGCTGAAAAGTTGATAAATCTTTTATCCTCAGTAGACCACATATGGCATCTTCATAATGTCTGAACCCAACTTCCAACTCTCTCCTTCTAGAAATTCTTAATGTTGGTTGTAACAACTTGGTTTGCTGTGTGCATCCTTACAGTGAGTTTGCAGGTCAATGAAATCCCCTAGCAGAAAGGGACCCTGGGTGTCACCTAGTCCAAAGCTGCTTAAACTGCAGGTTGTAACCCCTAATGGGTTCAGGGATGTGAATATAGTGGTCATGAAAATTAATATTGCACCAGTATTTAAGTTTTTAGATAAAAAGAAATCCATCTCTTGTGTAGGAACATTTTCTTTGCCATAAATGATAAAATTGTGAATATAGCAAATATGTATGTGTATATACATATATACACATTGATGTAATGTATAAATATATATTTATTTAGTTCTAAGATATATATATATATATATATACATATATATATATATATATGTGACAAAAATATATACATAAGTTTTTAAATACATTTTATGATTTACTGTCAGGCAATCCTTGATATGGATATCTATTTTCAACCTTGGGTCATGGAAAAATTCCTCAGGGAAAAGGACTGTTAGAAGGAAAAGTTTAAGAAGCTTTGATTTAGTCTACCATTCTCTTTTATAGATGGCTATTGTAATCTTGGGAAATTGGGTGCTTTTCCCAAAGCCTTTTATGGGGTTAGTGGTATGACTGGCTTTGGAGGAAAAAACCTTTCACTTCCCATTCCAGTCTCCAGTTCCATTTTCAGTATAATGTTGAAGTTACAACATTTAAAAAAGATTATTTCCTTGCATTTTCAAGTTGCAATTGTCTCCTCCTGTCCCTTCCAAACCCACATTTGGAAGTGTCAACATTTGTTAAATATATGTGAAACTATACATAACATACTTGCTTGTATCAATTTTCGGTGGATAGTATTTTCCTTGAGAAGACCTTCACAATTAATTGAAATTTCCTTTAACTGGGAATAACTAAGCCATTCTTGTTCACTCTTCCACTAATGGTGCTACACCTGTATATATTCCCTTGGTTCTGCTCTTCAGTCAGCATGAGTTACTGTAAGTTTTCCACCTTTTAAAAAATCATCTTGTTCATTATTTCTTCAGGCACAATGATATTCCATTACATTCATATTGCACAACTTCATCACCCCTAGCCCAATGGATTGGGATCCCTTCAGTTGGCAGCTCTTTGCCAGCACAAAATGAGTTGTTGTTACTATTGTTGTATATATAGGGCTTTTTGTTTCTTTAAAAAAAAAATATCTCTGTGGTTTGGACACTCCCTTCCAGGGTTGGCTGAGAGCTCCTGAATGCCCCTCCCCCTGTTTGTGTTGCCCCAGGGCCTCTTCTGGGCTTGTGCAGGATGTGGTCAACTATTGGATGCCTTGGTCAGGGAGGGCGGGACTTCTGGTGTGGGAGTCTGGATTGTTCTGGAACTTTCTGGCACCTCAGTGTAAGGAAGCAGACTTTCTGTGAGGGCCTTTTCATTCTATTGAGGGGCAATGCTGTTTCTGTCTTCACTTTTATCTGGTTTTCCTCTCCACAAGTTACTTTGAGAGAGAATTTTGAAATTGTTGTGGGGAAATTTGCCTCAGGTGCTGGGAGAGTGTGGGCTGCCTTCCCCCCCCCCCTTTCTCCCTCAGGTTCTGGCTTTATTGAATGAACCATTAAAACCAGAGGGCTTTCTAAATGGTCTTGGGGGGTGCAATGTTGTTTCTGTCTTCACTTTTATCTGGTTTTCCTCTCCCCAAGTCATTTTGAGAGAAAATTTTTAAATTGGTTTGAGGGAATTTTCCTGCAGGTCTTGGGAAGGTGTCACCTGCCTTTTTCCCCAAAAAATTCAGATTCTGGGTTTATTGAATGAACCATTAAAATCCCAGAAGCTCAAATGCTAAAAGCAGAAGTGTCTTTACCAATAGTTTATGGGGAGCCCTTCATTTCAGTGAGGACATTACTGCAAAGAAACGTGAGCAGTGCTGTGGCAGGGAATCCTGGAGAACTCTTCTACAGCAGCAGTAAAGAATTTCCTGAAAAGGGGGTAAGGCTTTTCAAACCCCAGTAGACCACATAATGCAACTTTATGAGGACTGAACCTAACTTCCAACCCTGTCCTTGCAGAAATGCTTAATGTTGGCTGTAACACCTTGGTTTGTTTCTGTGCATCATTACATTGAGTTTGCAAGTCACTGAAACCACCCTCAGCAGAAAGGGACTCGGGGTATCACCTAGTCAAAAGCTTCTTAAACTGTGAGTTGTAACCCCAATGAGGTCAGGTAACTGAATAGACAGGATTCCTCCAGTATTTAATTCTGTACGTAAAAAAAAAAATCCTTCTCATGTGTATGAACATGTCCCTTTTCATAAATGATAAAATCATATATATACACACACACATATATATGTGATGTATAGGTCTTTTTCTTTCTTTTAAAAAATGTCTTTGGGGTTTGGACAATGCCATCCAGGATAGGCTGAAAACTCCTGAAATCCCATGTCCTCCTGCTTTTTTTTTTACGCTAAGGCCTGGTGTGGGTTTGTGCTGGATCTGCTCAAGTATTGGACCCCTTGTTCAGGGAAGGCAGAAGTTGTGGTGTAGGATTCTGGATTGTTCTGGTCCCTCATTCCCATGAAGCAGATTTTACCTGAGGGCTTTCTAAATTGTCTTGGGGGACAATGTTGTTTCACTCTTCCCTTTTTGGGGCTTTCCTATGTCCAATTCATTTTGAGAAAGAGTTTTTAAATTGCTTGGAGGAAAAGTTGCTGCAAGTCGGTTGATGGTGCAAATAATTATACATGTATGTAAATAACAACAGGCGTGGAAAGATATATATCTTATCTTATCTTATATTATCTTATCTATCTATCTATCTATCTATCTATCTATCTATCTATATCTATCTATATCTATATCTATATCTATATATATATATATATATATATATATATATATATATCTATATATATATATATATATATCTGTACCAATAAGTGTAGCTCTGCGGAAATACATGTACCTGTGTGGAAGTCACTGTATTTCTGTGGGAATAACTCTACCTCTATGCAAATAACTGCCTCTGTGCAAATAAGTGTACCACTGTGG
Source organism: Sminthopsis crassicaudata (assembly GCF_048593235.1). Lineage (NCBI taxonomy): Eukaryota > Metazoa > Chordata > Mammalia > Dasyuromorphia > Dasyuridae > Sminthopsis > Sminthopsis crassicaudata. Next base: position 757,165,197 of record NC_133617.1, on the reverse strand, counting down.
AAATAAGTGTACCTTTGTGCAACTAACTATGTCTGTGCAGAGAATTATACCTGAATAGAAGTAATGAACTTTGTGCAAAGAAGTGTATCTCTTTGCAAATAATGGTTCTATGTACAAATAACTACCTCTGTGCAAATAAGGTACCTCTGTTCCAATACATGTACCCATATACAAATAACTACCACTAGACAAATAATTATACATGTATGGAAATAAGTATACCTCTGTGCAAATAATTGTACCTCAGGACAAACAACTGTACCTCCCTGCAATTAACAGTACCTTGGTACAGATCAGTGTTCCTCTCTGGCAAGAGTTGTACCTCTTTGCAAATAAATGTCCCTCTGTGAAAATACGTGTACCTCTGTGCAAATGGTAGTACCACTTTGCAAATGAATGTCCCTCTGTGTCAATACTTATACCTCTGTGCAAATAGCTACCTATGTTCCAAAAATTGTTACTGTATGACAATAACTCCTTTTGTGCAAATAAGTGTACGTCTGTGTAAAAAAGTGTACCTCTGTGCAGATAACTATACCTCTATGGAAAAACTACCTCTGTGCAAATAAGTGTACGTCTGTGTAAATAAGTGTGCTTCTGTTGCCAAGGACTACCCCCGTGCAAATACTTATAACTTTATGGAAAAAACTACGTGTGTGCAATTAAGTGTCCCTCTGTGGAAATAATGTATATTATACATGCTGTATGAATATATATTTATTTATAGCATATGTATGTGATATAAATGTATAGATATGGTTTCAATACATTATTTTGTGATTAACTATCAGCAAATACTTGATTTGGATATCGATTTTAGATACTTTTATACCTTGGGTCATGGCAAAATTCCTCAGCAAAAAGGGTTGTGAGAGGGAAAAGTTTAAGAAGCTTTGAATTTAGTCTACCATTCTATTTTACAGCTGGAAGTTGCAATCTTGAGAAAATTGGGTGGTTTAGGGTTAGTTGTTCAGGTACTCTTATTTGCACAGATGTAGTTATTTGCACAGAGGTAACTTATTTGCAGAGAGATACAATTTTTTGCACAGAAGTAGTTATTTCCATGCCGGTATTATTATCTGCACAGAGGTAGTTATTTGCACAGAGGTACACATCTTTACACGGAGGTAGTTATTTCCACACAGGTATAATTATTTGCACAGGGTTACACTTATGCACATAGAGGTACACTTATTCGTGCACCAAGGTACACTTATTTGAACAGAGGTACACTTATTTACACAGATGTGCAAGTATTTGCACATAGGTATACTGATTTACACACAGGTACATGTATTTGCACAGAAGTGTACAAACGCAACATTAACCCTAAACCCTAACCCTAAACTCACAAAATGAGTTGCTGTTACTATTGTTGTATATATAGGTCTTTTTTTTTTCTTTTAAAAAAAATATCTTGTGTTTGGACACTCCCATCAAGGGAAGGCTGAGAGATCCCAAAGGCCCTGTCCTCCTGCTTCTGTTCCCCAAAGGACTGCTGCAGGTTTGTGCTGGGTGTGTTCACCTATTGCCTGCCTTGGGTAGGGAGGGCGGCATTTCCATTGTGGGGGTCTGGATTGTTCAGGATTGTTCTGGTCCCCTCATTCCCATGAAGCATACTTTCCCTGAGGATTTTCTAAATGATTTTGGGGGTCAATGTTGTTTCACTCTATACTTTTATTGGGTTTCCCTTCCCCAATCCATTTTGGGAGAGAAGTTTTACATTGCTTGGAGGGCATTTGGCTGCAGGTCTTGGGCGGTTGTCACCTTCCTTTTCCCCTGCCATTTCCCCCTCAGACCCTGGGTTTGTTGAATGAACCATTAAAATCCCAGAACACGGGTGTTAAAACCAGAACTGTCTTTGGCAATAGCATAGAGTGAGCCCTTCGTTTCAGTGAGGACATTGCTGCAAAGAAACCTGGATTTGTTTCCTGAGGTCTCACAGCTAATTAGCAGCAGTGCTGTGGCAGCCAACCTTGGAGAACTCTTCTATTCCAGCAGTAAAGAATTTCCTGAAAAGGGGGTAAGTCTTTTATCCTCAGTGGAACACATATTGCAACTGTGTATTGTCTGAACCCAACTTCCAAACGTCTCCTTCTAGAAATTCTTAATGTTTGTTGTAACAAATTGGTTTGTTCTGTGCAAGGTTACATTGAGTTTGCCGTTCACTGAAAGCCCCTAGCAGAAGGGGACTCTGGGTATCACCTAGTCCAAAGCTTCTTAAACTGTGCGTTGTAACCCCTAATGGGGTCAGGTAACTCAATATAGGGGTCATGAAAATTAATATTCCACTAGTATTTTATTCTATAGGTAAAAAGAAATCCATCTCATGTGTATGAACATTTTCTTTGCCAAAAATGATAGAATTATTATTTTTTTTTGAATGAATGAAAAAAACCAAGCATTTATTAAGCATCTAGTGTCAAACACTCTGCTTCATCAGTGGTGATACCAATATAAATGCAAGACAGTTTCTACCCTTGAAAAGCTTAATTTTGTTTCTTGACTGTTTTTCTTTTGGAAATAAAGTTATCATTTCTTTATTTTTATCACTAAATTTTTAAATTTTTTTTATTATTTTTTTTATAATATTATCCCTTGTATTCATTTTTTCCACATTATCCACCCCCTGCCTCTACTCCCTCCCCCCCCCCCATGACAGGCAATCCCATACATTTTACATGTGTTATAATATAACCTAGATACAATACATGTGTGTAAATACCATTTTCTGGGCAGACAGATATTAGTGCTAACAATTTACATTCACTTCCCAGTGTTCCTTCTCTGGGTGTAGCTACCTCTGGAAGTGAGTTGGATCTTCTTTATGTTGAAGATTTCCACTTCCATCAGAATACATCCTCATACAGTATTGTTGTTGAAGTGTATAGTGATCTCCTGGTCCTGCTCATTTCACTCAGCATCAGTTGATGTAAGTCTCTCCAAGCCTCTCTGTATTCCTCCTGCTGGTCATTTCTTACAGAGCAATAATATTCCATAACCTTCATATACCATAATTTACCCAACCATTCTCCAACAGATGGGCATCCATTCATCTTCCAGTTTCTAGCTACAACAAATAGAGCTGCCACAAACATTTTGGCACATACAGGTCTCTTTCCGCTCTTTAGTATTTCTTTGGTATATAAGCCCAGTAGTAGCACTGTTGGATCAAAGGGTATGGACAGTTTGATAACTTTTTGGGCATAGTTCCAAATTGCTCTCCAGAATGGCCGGATTCTTTCAGGCCAACTCCACCAACAATGCATCAGTGTCCCAGTTTTCCCACATCCCCTCCAACATTCATCATTATTTGTTCCTGTCATCTTAGCCAGTCTGACAGGTGTGTAGTGGTATCTCAGAGTTGTCTTAATTTGCATTTCTGATCAGTAGTGATTTGGAACACTCTTTCATATGAGTGAATATAGTTTCACTTTCATCATCTGAGTATTGTCTGTTCATATCCTTTGACCATTTATCAATTGGAGAATGGTTTGACTTGATAAGTTAATTTTCACCAGTAATTATAGAGAGTTTAGCCTTAAGGGTCCCAGACTTATTGATAAATGCATATTTACGTCATAGTGGTTAGAACTATGCACAATATTGCCACAGGCTGCAAAATATAATACCTTCCAAGTATGTAGAAAGACTAGAATTCTATAGCAGAAACTTGCTGTCCTTTATCATCTCCCAGATAACAAAGCTGTACACTGCAAATAAAAATCCCCCAAATCTTTAAGATTTCACAAAGTCAACTGGGGTCTGTACCACTGCAGACCAAAATGTTATCCACAACAGCCTCTCTAGACACTGAATCAGAAAAAAAAAACAAACAAAAAACAAACAAACAAAAAACGTTAAGAATCTAAGATTTGTCACCTTACTGAATAATTATAATCTCCAAACCACATGGAATGAAAATGTCACCCAAATATAGAGACTTAACAGAAGAAAGTACAGCCTGGGAAGAAGTCACAGTGTATATCATAACTGCTAGCCTGTCTCTAACTGAAATTATCCCAAAGATGCCTTTGGAGATGCATCAGAAAATGAGCTTTTAATTTTCATTAATTTCATTAATTCAAATTTTATTCATTCATTAGTGAGCATTTCAGTGCTCATTAAATTATTTTAAAAAGTTTAAATCCATTTCATCTACCTGTACAGTAATCAATAGAACATTAAGTATAATAAACAACAGCAGGGTAGTGACTGGCCCTGAATTGTTTCTTTCCAAAATCTACCAAAAACGAAATGACCAAATGAAACGATTGTATAGAATGATCCAAAAGTCTTGGTAAAGGTTTAAGCTTTAATGGAAGATTAAAATTGCACTAAGACTTTTGGGATACAATATACAGTGCTGACTTCAGTGTTTTTAAAGACCTTTCCATATAGTGCCTCTCTTCAGCCTCAAAACACTCCAAAAGATAAATACTAAAGGTGTAATTATCTCTATTTTAAATAGACCACCTCTCAGGGAGGTGAGTGAACTGCCCAGACTCACAGCTGATAAGTGTCAGAGACTGATTTGAATTCAGCTCTTTGGTGACACTTAGTCTAGTGCTCTCCCTGAAATACTACTTGTTAATAATTTAGGCTGATAAAACTAGGGAGAAAGCTCTGCTTTGAAGTAAATATAAAGAAGAAATTCAGTCCTTAAAAAGGCAAAAGTTCTACAGTTAAAAATCTGCATTCTTTCAAATATGACCTTTCCAAGAGAAGTTAAGTAATGGGATTAAGTGCTGCAGGCCCTGCCCATTGTGGTCACCAATTTCTATCTCTCCCCTTCTAAATTGCCTTGTGTATATTTTCTAATAGGTTTTTGTATATATATCATCCCTGCTCTTCCTCCAATGGAATTTAAGCTTTTTAAGATGAAGGATTCCTTAAATTACGGTACGTGAATGTAATGCAATATGATTTGTTCTATAACAAATGAAGAGCAGGCTGATTTCAGAAAAAGCTTGGAAAAACTGAGATGAATTGATATTGAGTGAAGTAAGCCCAACCAATAGAACATTACAGTAGCAGCAAGATCATGTGATGATCAACTACCTGAGATTTAGCTCTTTTCATCAATACAGTGATGACAGTTCCAAGAGACCAGGGAGAACTATGGAGACTAAATGTGGATCAAAGCATATTATTTTCACATTTTGGTGAGCTTTTTTCTCATGGGTTTTCCCTTTGGTTCTGAGTTTTCTTTCCTATCATGACTAATATGGAAATATATTTAAAGTAATTGCACATATATAGCATATCAGATTGCATCTTATTTTTGTAGGAGGGGAGAAGAAGAGAGGGAGAAAAAAATTTGGAGCTCATAATCTTATAAAAATGAATGCTGAAAACTATTTTACATGTAATTGGAAAAATAAAATACTGCGGAGAAAAAAGGTGAGGCATTCTCTCTCTCTCTCTCTCTCTCTCTCTCTCTCTCTCTCTCTCTCTCTTTTTTTTTTTTTTTGTCTATGTATCACTTCAAATCCTTTGCACCTAATACTCTACCTTGCACACACCGGAGAACAAATAAATGTCTGTTCAGTAAAACCAAATTGGAATGTATATTATAAAACTCTATGTTCACACATGGATTGACTGGTAAACAATTTTATAGATATATTACAAAATCTTAGAGATGATTTTAAGGAAAAATCCTCAGTGGTGGGAGTCAAGTAACTTCATGACAGAGAATCAGAACATGTGCTCTGTATACACTAAAAGTGGATGATACAGGCTGGAGTATAGGAACAAACAAGGTTTGCAATAGAGGTCAAGGATGTCTAGCTCACTTTCTGTTCATATGAAGCTCTTCATCTGCACTCCTTGTCAGAGAGTAATGATTATTAAATTGTCTCTTCACACAGCATTAGAAAGATCCCTTGGGAGCTGAGTTGGTGAATGATGACTTGAATTACTTTTATATTCCATTATTCTTAACAATAAGGGGGAGGGGAAAGAGCACGAGAACAAAGACATAGAAATATTTTAGTATTCTTGTGAACTTGCTAATGGCTAGTATTTGTCTCATGGGCATTTATCTACATATCTATGTGTTCATCCACCCATGTGGTACAGGAACACGTACCTAAATGCTAAATGCAATTATACCATTTTGTGTACTCAAGTGAGAAAAGTATCACTAGCATAATCCCCAAAGATAGGATGATAATATATAGCTCTGTCAGAATGAGATGTGTAAATTAGATCACTTAAACTTCATGTCCTTAAGCAATTTAGTGACAGTCTTCATACGAAATTCAGTAAAAACTAGCTTTAAACATTGGCAGCAAATTTCCCATCAATGAAAACTGAAGCTACAAACTGTAATATATGTTGGGTATTGTTAAGTTCTTACTAAATGCTAAGGAGATAATGAGATATTAAGTTGTTATTAAGTGCTAAGTCGGTACTTAATGATTCTCTAGTTCCGGCCTTTACTGGGAGTTTTACTTCAGTGAATTCCTGGAGAGGAGCTTACATGCTTAGGAGGAGCAAGTTCATTGGTTGAAGTAATTTTTCCCAGAAGCCCTTGTGTTATCCCACTCCCATTCTCTGGGAGGATAAAAGAGGGTGGCACTGGAGAGATAGAAAAGAGTCTCTGCTCTAGGTCAGAGTTGGAGTGGCTCTCTGGAGGAGAGAGAGTCTTGTCTGGGCCAGACCTGAGGCTGCTCTCCAGAGGAAGAAGAAGTCACTACTTTGAACCAGAGTTGGCAGCAACTGTCTGGAGACAAGGGCTCTCTATAGGAAGAAGAATCTCTCCGAGAGATTTGAGTTGACACAGCAGATCTCCTCCCAGAGATCCATAGGCAGCTTCTGGAGACAACAGCACATTACAGGGTGTCATGGTGAAGATAAAAGGATCAACTCCTTTGGGAGTACTAAAACTATCAGCTCATGTTTTTTTTTTTTTTTTTTTTTTTTTTTCTTCTCTGTTATCCATATTATCAAGGAACTTTTGCCTCTACTAGTTATGAGAGGATTTTGGAGTGCCATGTTCTGTTTAGTTGAGTTTTTTTTTTCCCTTTTACTTTGCACAGGATTGTTGTTTTCTAACTTTGGTGACCCCAGTGAGGGGGAAAAAAATGCACAGATGTTAATTAGAAAACGATAGCTAAATAGGTAGAAGAGACATCCTACTCAATGTGTCCATATATTTCTATTTCAAAAAGATTCCAACTAATAGTTACTTTGTGAGAATATGCAGAATGCAAATAGAAGGTTTTCTTTTTAGATTACTGATATATCTGAAGGAAATCTAAAGTGGGAGACAGACTTATATGGTAATAATCTGGGTTGATAAAACTTAACCCTGGAGTAAAAAGTAACAAAGTCACCTAATCCTCTATGTTGCACACACTGCAGAACAAATAAATGTCTGTTCAATATAATCAAATTGGCATGTATGTTAAAAATGTTAAAAAAAAAGTCCGCGTTCACACATGGATTGACAAATTGGGACAAGGTCTTCTTTTTTTTTTTTTTGCTGGGGGATGACGAATATTTCCTACTGTGGTAAAAGAGATCAAAGGGGCTGAGTTAGGTAATGGACTTTTCCAAGGTACAGAGAGGCCCAGGACATATACACTTTCCTAAGGGAAGCAAAGACCCACTTGGGAAAACATTATTAGTAACTTCTAAGGTACTAGGGACATAGTCTCAGCCATACTATGTATGGTTAAATATCTTTTTTAATGTAGGATTAAAATTTTCAATTGTCACATATACAAACATGTTTAGGATTCATTTTTTTTTAATCTGAGCTTCGGATTCTCTCCTTTCTCTCTGCCTAAAGCCTCCCCTGAATTGAGAATGGAAGCATTTTAATATAAGGTATACCTATATAATTATGTAAAACATTTCCATAATAGTCATGTTGTAACAGAAAACACAGTTCCCCTTGCCCAGATAAAGCTGAAGAAAAATGAAGAAACTTTTAAAAATAGTATACTTCAGTCTGCATTCAGACTATCAGATCTTTCTTTGAATGGACAGCATGTTTCATCATTGTCTTGGATCTTGATATTGCTAAGAAGAGTTATTTTACTATTTATTGTAAGAGTCCCCTAATCATCAACTCTCTCTCCTTTCTGTCCCAAACTCTAAACTATCTTCCACACAGCTCCCAAAGTGATACCCTTGAATAAGAGGTTAGATTGTCAGCCTCATGCTCAGGAAGCTTCAAGTGTTTCCCTTTTGCCTCTGGGACACACTCAATTGGGTGCTGTGTCATTTGAACTCTAGCACAATGTATCTCTGACCTACTTTTCCATATTGATTTCATCTTGTTTCACTGTCTCCACTTCTTGTAACCGTTCCATTTACACTCTATCTCCTACCTCTTCACAAGTTAATTGCTCTCCCAGGAGTGCTTTGCATTCTCACCTCTTTTCTTGGAATCAGTGATTTCCTCCAAGGCTCATTACAAGTATCTGCTTCTTGAAGTGGTCCTTCCTGATCTCTCTTGTTCTCCTAGAGGTGGCTGGATAGCATACTGAAGTGACCTGGAGGCAAGAAGAGTGAAGATCAGAATAATTACTGGCTATGTGATCTTGGACAACTCATTCCACCTCAGTTTACCTCAGTTTTCAACTGTAAAATGGGAATAAATAATATTACCTATCTCAAAAAATTGTTGGGAAGAGCAAATGAGATAAATTTTTTAAAAAGCACTTTGCACAGTACATGGCACATAATAGGCACCATATCATTCTTCTCTTTTCTTGCCTTCCAATATGGTAAGGCAAAAAATTGGCAGTTCCTTTGAGGTGAAAGATGGAATCGCCACATATTCCCAAGGCATGTGGTAGAATATCACCAGAGACTCAAAATACCCAAGGATGATAACTGACAGGATCATGCTAGAGGGGAAGCCCCCCATGGATTTTAGCCCCTTGTACAAAAGCTTAGCTCATTTTTCCTTCTTTAGGACTTTGCATTGTTCAGAACATTTTGAAAACAGATCTCCTTTGTCAACTTAAGTGGACATGAAAATTCCTCCCCAAAGCATAATAGAGCAATAATATCTAGTCACTGACAGATTGATTTTGATAGAAAGCATGGGCTAACATTTTGGGCCTTCTTCAAAACCCACCCTCATTTAATAGTAGGACATGTTCCAAAAGTAATTGTGTTGCCATTTCCATTTGGATGTTGTGCTTTGATTTTACACTTGCATCTCTTAAACACCTGAACCTTGACATTAATGACTGCATCCATTGTGCATTAATGTTAATGTCCACTTTAATGAATCTAATTCCCAAATAGGAACCTAAGGGAGGTGCCTGTGATCTCCTTACAGACCTTAGGTGACTACCATATATTCCTTATCTTCCTTTTCTGTCCTGTGTTACTCCCAATAGAGGTAAGACTAAGGCACTCACTGTGAGAAATTACCTATTTGAGGGTATAATTTCTCTTTTTTTCCTCAGTTAATCTTGTTGAAATCCATTATCAACATAAAAGAAAAGAAAAAAGTTTTGGGTTCTGAGTGAACTTGGAATTCTGAAATCTTGATGCCAAATTAATTGTAACATCTTGGGAAAAATTGACATGGCTTCCTTTTCCCCCCTCACCTTGCCCTAAGGATGTAATTTAGGATTAATGATGAAGACATTTTTTTCTAATAGCTTTAATTCTGCACCCAGTCTGATCACTAACACAATACTAGAGAAACAAGAGGAACTAAGAAGCCTTAATTACTTTTGAAATTGTGCAATCAGTGCATCAGGGCATCAGTGAAATACAAATATTAGATGTGCATATTGGGAAGGAAAAGCTCATTGCTGTTACAATGAAATGATAATATTCTCCCCAATATGAATACTGAGTTGACTTCACATCTTCATATTTCAAACATGTATTCAGAGATGATGGGCCACCAGCATCTCTTTTCTATGACAGATGATCACATCAGAGCTTTGAAGGGCAAAGCTCCTTAAACTGTGGGTTGTAAATCCTAATGGGGTAAGGTAATTAAATATAAACTCATGAAAATTTAACATTTCACTAATATTTAATTCTGTAGGTAAAAATAAATCCATCTCATTTGTATGTATAATTAGTTTTACATAAATGATAAACTATAAATATAGAAAAATATACATTTATATGATTATTATAAATAGATATTTATTTATATGATATGTATGTTATATAAATATGAAAATATGTTTTTAAATAACTTTCTTAATGATTTACTATCAGCAAATATTTGATTTGGATCTCTATTTTAGATGATTATATACAATGGGTCATGTAAAAATCCCTCAGAAAAAGGGCTTTGAGTGGGAAAATTTTAAGAAGCTCTGATTTAGTCTACCATTCTATTTTATATATGGAAGTTGCAATCTTGAGATTGCAGAGAAGTTTGCTGCCGGACTGGGAAGGGCTTACATGTGGTTAGAGGTATGATTGCCATTTGAGCAAAAGATCTTTAAATTCCCTTTCCAGTCTCTAGGTCCATTTCCATTAAATATGAAAGTTACATCATTAAAAATATTAATATTTTTTGTTTGCATATTCAGTTCCCAGGTGTCTTTCCCTCTCTTTCCCAACTCCACATTAGAAAAGGTCAACATTTATTATAGATATATATGTGAACAATAGATACTTCCATATATCATTTTTTCCCTCTGCAGGTAGTTAGCATTTTCCTTCAGAAGTCCTTCAGAGTTAATTTGAAATTTCCTGTAACTCAGAAGAACTTAGTCATTCAGATTTACTCTTCCACTAATTTTGCTGTACCCCAATATTCTTTTGGTTCTGCTCTTCCCTCACCATTATTTCCTGTATGCTTTCCATATTTGAAAAAAAAATTAACTTGTTCATTATTTTTTAAAGCACAATGATATTTCCTTGCATTAATACTCCACAAATCAATCACCCCTAGCCCAGTGGATGGGCATACCTTCAATTTCCAGTTCTTTGCCACCACAAAATGAGCTGCTGTAACTATTTTTGTGTAGGTAGTACTTTTTCTTTCTTTAAAAAAAAAAAAAAAAAAAAAAAAAAATATATATATATATATATATATATGTATGTATATATACTCTAGGGTTTGGACACTCCCATCTATCATAGTCTGAAGTCTGCTGAAGTCCCCCTCCCCGTGATTTTGTTGCCAAGGCCTGCTCGGGGCTTGCAGGGGACGTGGTCAACGATTGGCTGTCTTCCTCAAGGAAGGCGGGGTTTCTGTTGTAGGAGTCTGGATTGTTCTGCCCCTTCACTGCTTTGAAGAAGACTTTGCCTGAGGGCTGACTAAATTGTCCTGGGAGGTAATGTAATTTTATTTTTTCTTTTTTCGGGTTTTCCCGTTCCCAATTCATTTTGAGAGAGAATTTTTAAATTGCTTGGAGAGAAGTTTGCTGCCTGTCTGGGAAGGGTGTCTCCCGCCGTTTTCCTGCCAATTTTACCTCAGGTGCTGGCTATGTGGAATGAACCATTAAAAGCTGAGGGTTTTCTAAATTGTACTGGAGAGGTAATGTTGTTTCACTCTTTACTTTTTTTGGGTTTTCCGCTCCCCAATTCTTTTTGAGAGAGAATTTTTAAATTGCTTGGAGAGAAGTTTGCTGCCTGTCTGGGAAGGGTGTCTCCTGCTGTTTTCCTGCCATTTTTACCTCAGGTGCTGGCTATGTGGAATGAACCAGTAAAAGCTGAGGGTTTTCTAAATTGTACTGGAGAGGTAATGTTGCTTCACTCTTTACTTTTTTTGGGTTTTCTGCTCCCCAATTCATTTTGAGGGAGAATTTTTAAATTGCTTGGAGAGAAGTTTGCTGCCAGGCTGGGAAGGGTGTCTCCTGCCTTTTTCCCACCATTTTTACCTCAGGTGCTCACTATGTGGAATGAACCATGAAATGCTGAGGGCTTTCTAAATTGTACTGGAGAGGTAATGTTGTTTCACTCTTTACTTTTTTTGGGTTTTCCCCTATGCAACTCATTTGGTGAGGGAATTTTTAAATAGCTTGGAGAGGAATTTGCTGCCAGTCTGGGAAGGGTGTCTCCTGCCGTTTTCCTGCCATTTTTACCTCAGGTGCTGCCTATCTCAAATGAACCATTAAATGCTGAGGGCTTTCTAAATTGTACTGGAGAGGTAATGTTGTTTCACTCTTTACTTTTTTTGGGTTTTCTGCTACCCAATTCATTTTGAGGGAGAATTTTTAAATTGCTTGGAGAGAAGTTTGCTGCCAGTCTGGGAAGGGTGTCTCCTGCTGTTTTCCTGCCATTTTTACCTCAGGTGCTGGCTATGTGGAATGAACCATTAAAAGCTGAGGACTTTCTAAATTGTACTGGAGAGGTAATGTTGTTTCACTCTTTACTTTTTTTGGGTTTTCCCCTATGCAACTCATTTGGTGAGGGAATTTTTAAATAGCTTGGAGAGGAATTTGCTGCCAGTCTGGGAAGGGTGTCTCCTGCCCTTTTCTTGCCAATTTTACCTCAGGTGCTGCCTATGTCGAATGAACCATTAAATGCTGAAGGCTTCTAAATTGTACTGGAGAGGTAATGTTTTTTTTACTCTTTACTTTTTCTGGGTTTTGCCCTCCCCAATTCATTTTGAGGGATAATTTTTAAATTGCTTGGAGAGAAGTTTGCTGCCAGTCTGGGAAGGGTGTCTCCTGCCTTTTTCCCCCGCCATTTTTACCTCAGGTGCTGGCTATGTGGAATGAACCATGAAGTACTAAAGGCTTTCTAAATTGTACTGGAGAGGGAATGTCCTTTCATTCTTGACTTTTTTTGGGTTTTCCCCTTCCCAATTCATTTGGTGAGGGTATTTTAAAATTGCTTGGAGAGAATTTTCCTGCCAGTCTGGGAAGGGTGTCTCCTGCCTTTCCCCCCCACCCCCCACTATTTTTACCTCAGGTGCTGGCTATGTGGAATGAACCATGAAGTACTGAAGGCTTTCTAAATTGTACTGGACAGGTAATGTTGTCTCACTCTTTACTTGTTTTGGGTTTTCCCCTCCCCAATTCATATTGAGAGAAAATTTTTAAGTGACTTGGAGAAACGTTTGCTGCATGTCCGGGAGCATGTCTCCTGCCCTTTTCCTGCCATTTTTACCTCAGGTGCTGGCTATGTGGAATGAACCATTAAAAGCTGAGGGTTTTCTAAATTGTACTGGAGAGGTAATGTTGTTTCACTCTGTACTTTTTCTGGGTTTTCCCCTCCCCAATTCATTTTCAGGGAGAATTTTTAAATTGCTTGGAGAGAAGTTTGCTGCCTGTCTGGGAAGGGTGTCTCCTGCCGTTTTCCTGCCAATTTTACGTCAGGTGCTGCCTATGTCGAATGAACCATTAAATGCTGAGGGCTTTCTAAATTGTACTGTAGAGGTAATGTTGTTTCACTCTTTACTTTTTTTGGGTTTTGCCCTCCCCAATTCATTTTGAGGGAGAATTTTTAAATTGCTTGGATAGAAGTTTGCTGCCGGGCTTGGAAGGGTGTCTCCTGCCATTTTCCTGCCATTTTTACCTCAGGTGCTGGCTATGTGGAATGAACCATTAAAAGCCGAGGGCTTTCTAAATTATACTGGAGAGGTAATGTTGTTTCACTCTTTACTTGTTTTGGGTTTTCCCCTCCCCAATTCATATTGAGAGAAAATTTTTAAATGGCTTGGAGAGAAGTTTGCTGCCGGGCTGGGAAGGGTGTCTCCTGCCATTTTCCTGCCATTTTTACCTCAGGTGCTGGCTATGTGGAATGAACCATGAAGTACTGAAGGCTTTCTAAATTGTACTGTACAGGTAATGTTGTTTCATTCTTTACTTTTTTTGGGTTTTCCCCTTCCCAATTCATTTGGTGAGGGTATTTTAAAATTGCTTGGAGAGAATTTTCCTGCCAGTCTGGGAAGGGTGTCTCATGCCTTTCCCCCCCACCCCCCACTATTTTTACCTCAGGTGCTGGCTATGTGGAATGAACCATGAAGTACTGAAGGCTTTCTAAATTGTACTGGACAGGTAATGTTGTTTCACTCTTTACTTGTTTTGGGTTTTCCCCTCCCCAATTCATATTGAGAGAAAATTTTTAAGTGACTTGGAGAAACGTTTGCTGCATGTCCGGGAGCATGTCTCCTGCCCGGGAGCATGTCTCCTGCCCTTTTCCTGCCATTTTTACCTCAGGTGCTGGCTATGTGGAATGAACCATTAAAAGCTGAGGGTTTTCTAAATTGTACTGGAGAGGTAATGTTGTTTCACTCTGTACTTTTTCTGGGTTTTCCCCTCCCCAATTCATTTTCAGGGAGAATTTTTAAATTGCTTGGAGAGAAGTTTGCTGCCTGTCTGGGAAGGGTGTCTCCTGCCGTTTTCCTGCCAATTTTACGTCAGGTGCTGCCTATGTCGAATGAACCATTAAATGCTGAGGGCTTTCTAAATTGTACTGTAGAGGTAATGTTGTTTCACTCTTTACTTTTTTTGGGTTTTGCCCTCCCCAATTCATTTTGAGGGAGAATTTTTAAATTGCTTGGATAGAAGTTTGCTGCCGGGCTTGGAAGGGTGTCTCCTGCCATTTTCCTGCCATTTTTACCTCAGGTGCTGGCTATGTGGAATGAACCATTAAAAGCCGAGGGCTTTCTAAATTGTACTGGAGAGGTAATGTTGTTTCACTCTTTACTTGTTTTGGGTTTTCCCCTCCCCAATTCATATTGAGAGAAAATTTTTAAATGGCTTGGAGAGAAGTTTGCTGCCGGGCTGGGAAGGGTGTCTCCTGCCATTTTCCTGCCATTTTTACCTCAGGTGCTGGCTATGTGGAATGAACCATGAAGTACTGAAGGCTTTCTAAATTGTACTGTACAGGTAATGTTGTTTCATTCTTTACTTTTTTTGGGTTTTCCCCTTCCCATTTCATTTGGTGAGGGTATTTTAAAATTGCTTGGAGAGAAGTTTGCTGCCAGTCTGGGAAGGGTGTCTCCTGCAGTTTTCCTGCCATTTTTACCTCAGGTGCTGGCTATCTGGAATGAACCATTAAAAGCTAAGGCTTTCTAAATTGTCTTGGGGGGTGGGGGGGATGTTGTTTTACTCTTTACCTTTTTTGGATTTTCCCCTATGCAACTCATTTGGTGAGGGAATTTTTAAATAGCTTGGAGAGCAATTTGCTGCCAGTCTGGGAAGGGTGTCTCCTGCCGTTTTCCTGCCATTTTTACCTCAGGTCCTGGCTATGTGGAATGAAACATTAAAGCTGAGGACTTTCTAAATTGTACTGGACAGGTAATGTTCTTTCACTCTTGACTTTTTTTGGGTTTTCCCCTTCCCAATTCATTTGGTGAGGGTATTTTAAAATTGCTTGGAGAGAAGTTTCCTGCCAGTCTGGGATGGGTGTCTCCTGCCTTTTTCCCCCCGCTATTTTTACCTCAGGTGCTGGCTATGTGGAATGAACCATGAAGTACTGAAGGCTTTCTAAATTGTACTGGACAGGTAATGTTGTCTCACTCTTTACTTTTTTTGGGTTTTCCCCTTCCCAGTTCATTTGGTGAGTGTATTTTAAAATTGCTTGGAGAGAAGTTTCCTGCTAGTCTGGGAAGTGTGTCTCCTGCAGTTTTCCTGCCATTTTTACCTCAGGTGCTGGCTATGTGGAATGAACCATGAAGTACTGAAGGCTTTGTAAATTGTACTGGACAGGTAATGTTGTTTCACTCTTTACTTGTTTTGGGTTTTCCCCTCCCCAATTCATATTGAGAGAAAATTTTTAAGTACCTTGGAGAAACGTTTGCTGCATGTCTGGGAGCATGTCTCCTGCCCTTTTCCTGCCATTTTTACTTCAGATGCTGGCTATGTGGAATGAACCATTAAAAGCTGAGGGTTTTCTAAATTGTACTGGAGAGGTAATGTTGTTTCACTCTTTACTTGTTTTGAGTTTTTCCCTCCCCAATTCATTTGGTGAGGGAATTTTTAAATTGCTTGGAGAGAAGTTTGCTGCCTGTCTGGGAAGGGTGTCTCCTGCCATTTTCCTGCCATTTTTACCTTAGGTGCTGGCTATGTGGAATGAACCATTAAAGCTGAGAACTTTCTAAATTGTACTGTAGAGGTAATGTTGTTTCACTCTTTACCTTTTTTTGGGTTTTCCCCTCCCCAATTCATTTTGAGGGAGAATTGTTAAATTGCTTGGAGAGAAGTTTGCTGCCGGGCTGGGAAGGGTGTCTCCTGCCATTTTCCTGCCATTTTTACCTCAGGTGCTGGCTATATGGAATGAATCATTAAAAGCTGAGGGCTTTCTAAATTGTACTGGAGCGGTAATGTTGTTTCACTATTTACTTGTTTTGGGTTTTCCCCTCCCCAATTCATATTGAGAGAAAATTTTTAAATGGCTTGGAGAGAAGTTTGCTGCCAGTCTGGGAAGTGTGTCTCCTGCTGTTTTTCTGCCATTTTTACCTCAGGTGCTGGCTATGTGGAATGAACCATTAAATGCTGAAGGCTTTCTAAATTGTACTGGAGAGGTAATGTTGTTTCACTCTTTACTTTTTTCTGGGTTTTCCCCTCCCCAATTCATTTTGAGGGAGAATTTTTAAAGTGCTTGGAGAGAAGTTTGCTGCCAGTCTGGGAAGGGTGTCTCCTGCTGTTTTCCTGCCATTTTTACCTCAGGTGCTGGCTATGTGGAATGAACCATTAAAGCTGAGGGCTTTCTAAATTGTACTGGAGAGGTAATGTTGTTTCACTCTTTACTTGTTTTGAGTTTTTCCCTCCCCAATTCATTTGGTGAGGGAATTTTTAAATTGCTTGGAGAGAAGTTTGCTGCCTGTCTGGGAAGGGTGTCTCCTGCCATTTTCCTGCCATTTTTACCTTAGGTGCTGGCTATGTGGAATGAACCATTAAAGCTGAGAACTTTCTAAATTGTACTGGAGAGGTAATGTTGTTTCACTCTTTACCTTTTTTTGGGTTTTCCCCTCCCCAATTCATTTTGAGGGAGAATTGTTAAATTGCTTGGAGAGAAGTTTGCTGCCGGGCTGGGAAGGGTGTCTCCTGCCATTTTCCTGCCATTTTTACCTCAGGTGCTGGCTATATGGAATGAACCATTAAAAGCTGAGGGCTTTCTAAATTGTACTGGAGCGGTAATGTTGTTTCACTATTTACTTGTTTTGGGTTTTCCCCTCCCCAATTCATATTGAGAGAAAATTTTTAAATGGCTTGGAGAGAAGTTTGCTGCCAGTCTGGGAAGTGTGTCTCCTGCTGTTTTTCTGCCATTTTTACCTCAGGTGCTGGCTATGTGGAATGAACCATTAAATGCTGAAGGCTTTCTAAATTGTACTGGAGAGGTAATGTTGTTTCACTCTTTACTTTTTTCTGGGTTTTCCCCTCCCCAATTCATTTTGAGGGAGAATTTTTAAAGTGCTTGGAGAAAAGTTTGCTGCATGTCTGGGAGCATGTCTGCTGCCATTTTCCTGCCATTTTTACCTCAGGTGCTGGCTAAGTGGAATGAACCATTAAAAGCTGAGGGTTTTCTAAATTGTACTGGAGAGGTAATGTTGTTTTACTCTTTACTTTTTTTGGGTTTTCCCCTTCCCAATTCATTTGGTGAGGGTATTTTAAAATTGCTTGGAGAAAAGTTTGCTGCCACTCTGGGAAGGGTGTCTCCTGACATTTTCCTGCCATTTTTAGCTCAGGTGCTTGCTATATGGAATGAACCATTAAAAACTGAGGGCTTTCTAAATTGTACTGGAGAGGTAATGTTGTTTCACTCTTTACTTGTTTTGGGTTTTCCCCTATGCAACTCATTTGGTGAGGGAATTTTTAAATAGCTTGGAGAGGAATTTGCTGCCAGTCTGGGAAGGGTGTCTCCTGCCGTTTTCCTGCCAATTTTACCTCAGGTGCTGCCTATCTCAAATGAACCATTAAATGCTGAGGGTTTTCTAAATTGTACTGGAGAGGTAATGTTGTTTCACTCTTTACTTTTTCTGGGTTTTCCCCTCCCCAATTCATTTTCAGGGAGAATTTTTAAATTGCTTGGAGAGAAGTTTGCTGCCTGTCTGGGAAGGGTGTCTCCTGCCGTTTTCCTGCCATTTTTACCTCAGGTGCTGGCTATGTGGAATGAACCATTAAATGCTGAGGGCTTTCTAAATTGTACTGGAGAGGTAATGTTGTTTCACTCTTTACTTTTTTTGGGTTTTCCGCTCCCCAATTCATTTTGAGGGAGAATTTTTAAATTCCTTGGAGAGAAATTTGCTGCCTGTCTGGGAAGGGTGTCTCCTGCCGTTTTCCTGCCATTTTTACCTCAGGTGCTGCCTATGTTGAATGAACCATTAAATGCTGAGGGCTTTCTAAATTGTACTGGAGAGGTAATGTTCTTTCACTCTTGACTTTTTTTGGCTTTTCCTCTCCCCAATTCATTTTGAGGGAGAATTTTTAAATTGCTTGGAGAGGAGTTTGCTGCCGGGCTGGGAAGGGTGTCTCCTGCCTTTTTCCCCCCGTCATTTTTACCTCAGGTGCTGGCTATGTGGAATGAACCATTAAAAGCTGAGGGCTTTCTAAATTGTACTGGAGAGGTAATGTTCTTTCACTCTTGACTTTTTTGTTTCCCCCCCCCCACCAATTCATATTCAGAGAGAATTTTTAAATTTCTTGGAGGGGAATTAACTGCAGGTCCAGAAAGGGTGTCTCCTGCTGTTTTCCTGCCATTTTCCCCTCAAGTTCTGTCTTTGTTGAATGAACAATTAAAAGGTGAAGATTTCTAAATTGGTTTGGGGGAAATGTAGTTTCATTCTTTTATTTTATCCAGGCTTTCCCCTTTCCATTTCATTCCAATTCATAGAGAATTTGTCTATACCATCCCTACAGAATCTGCTGAAAAGTGGGTAAGTCTTTTTTCTTCTGCAGACCTCATAGTCCACCTTTATAAAATTAACTCATATGTGGTAGAGATGACTGAACCCAATTTCCAACCCAGTCTTATTAGAGATTTCTAATGTTGGCTATAACAATGTGGTTTCTTCTGTGCATCTTTACATTGAGTTTGTTGTTCACTGAAACCTTAGAGCAGAAAGGGACCCTGGGTATCATCTAGTTAAAAACTTCTTAAATTGTGTTTTGTAACTCCTAATGGGGTCAGGTAACTGAATGTGGGGGTTATGAAAAATTAATATTCCACCAGGTTTTAATTTTATAGGTAAAAACAAATCCATTCCTTTTGTATGCACATTTTCTTTTCCATAAATGATAAAATAAAAATATAGCAAATATATATATATTTATATTTTATACAAATATATAATTAGTTACATAATACCTCAGTTATATAAATGTTTTTAATACATTACTTTATGATTTACTATTATCAACTATTTGATTTGGATATCTATTTTAGATACTTAAAAACCATGGGCCATCTAAAAATTCCTCAGAAAAAGGGCTGTGATTGGGGAAAGTTTAAGAAGTTCTGATTTAGTCTCCCATTCTCTTTTATAGATTGGAAGTTGCAATCTTGAGAAATTGGGTGGTTTTCCCAGGGGCTTACATTTGATTAGTGATATGAGTGGCATTTGAAGAATCTTTAATTTTACATTCTAGTCTCCAGTTCCATTTCAATGTATAATATGAAGGTTACATTAAAAAATATTAATTATTTTGCTTGCATATTCAGTTCCCAGTTTTCTTTCCCTCTCCCTCTCAACCCCACATTAGAAAAGGTCAACATTATATATATATATATATATATATATATATATATATATATATATATATATATATATATATATATATATATATATATATATACATACACACATAAAAACATGTATATATATATATATATATATATACACACACATATATATATATATAAATATTATACATATATGTGTGTATATATATGTATATATCAAACCATATAATAGATATTTCAATATATCGATATTTTTTTCTGCAGGTAGATAGCATTTTCCTTCAGAAGACCTTCACAGTTAATTGAAATTTGCGGTAACTCTGAAGAGCTTAGCCATTCATCTTTACTCTTCCACTAATTCTGCTGTACCCTAATATTCTCTTGGTTCAGCTCTTCCCTCAGCATTAGTTCATGTAAGTTTTTCATATTTTTAAAAATCAATTTATTCATTATTTTTAAAGCAAAATGATATTCCACTATATTCATATTTTATAAATTAATCACCTGTAGCCATATGGATTAGCACTCTTCAGTTTGTCACTCTTTGCCACCACAAAATGAGCTTCCATAACTATTTTTGTGTATATAAAAAGTCTTTTTCTTTCTTAAAAAAAAAAAAATCTCTCTGGGTTTTGGACACTTCCTTCAAGGGTAGGCTGAAAGCTCCTGAAGCCCCTCCCTTTGCTTTTGTTGCCCCCTGTCCTGCTCCTGGCTTCCTGGCTTGTGCTTGATGTAGTCAACTATTGGTTGCCTTGGCTAGGAGGAGGGAATTTCTGGTGTAGGAGTCTGCATTGCCCTGTATTGTACTGGTCTCTCATGCCAATGAAGCAGACTTCACCTGAGGATTTTCTAAATTATCTTGGGGGTCAATGTTGTTTCACTCTTTACTTTTATTGGGTTTCCTCTCTCCAATTTATTTTGGGAGAGAATTTTTTTCATTGCTTGGCAGCACAAAATGAGTTGCTGCAACTATTGTTATATATATAGATCTTTTTCTTTCTTTTAAAGAAAAAATCTCCCTGTTGCTTGGACACTCCCATCAAGGGAAGGCTGAGAGATCCTGAAGCCCCTGTCCTCCTGCTTCTGTTACCCAAAGAACTGCTGCAGGTTTGTGCTGGATGTGGTCACCTATTGGCTGCCTTGCTTAGGGAGGGCGGGCTTTCCTTTGCAGGAGCCTGGATTGTTTAGGATTCTTCTGGTCCCTCATTCCAATGAAGTAGACTTTACCTGAGGATTCTCTAAATTATCTTGGGGGTCAATGTTGTTGCATGCTTTACTTTTATTGGGTTTCCCCTCCTCAAATCATTTTGGGACAGAATTTTTAAATTGCTTGGAGGGAATTTTATTCCATGTTTTGGAAGGGTGTCACCTGCTTTTCCCCCCTGCCATTTTCCCCTGAGACTCTGGGTTTCTTTAATAAACCATTAAAATCCCAGAAAGAATTGGCTGAAACATGGATAAGTCTTTTATCCTCAGTAGACCACATATTGTAACTTTCTAATGTCTGAACCAAAGTTCCAACCCTCTCTTTCTAGAAATTATTAATGTTACATGTAATAACTTGGTTTGTTCTGTGCAGCATTACATTGAGCTTGCAGTTCACTGAAAGCCTTAGCAGAAAGGGATCCCGAGTGTCATCTAGTTGAAAGCTTCTTAAACTGCAGGTTGTAACCCCTAATGGGGTCATGTAACTGGATATAGGGGTCATGAAAAACTAATATTCCACCAGTATTTAATTCTGTAGGTAAAAAATAAAAAATCCATCTCATGTGTATGAACATTTCCTTTTTCACAAATGACATAATTATACACACACACACACATACACACACACACACACACACACACACACACATACATATATATTTATGATATATAGGTCTTTTTCTTTCTCTTAAAAAAAATCTCTCTGGTGTTTGGACACTCCCATCCAGGGTAGGCTGAAAGTTCCTGAAGCCCCCCTCCTCCTGCATTTCTTTACCCTCAGGCCGGTTTTGTGTTTGTGCCTCTGTGAAAGTAACTATAGCTCTATGGAAATAACTGTCTCTGTGCAAGTAAATGTACTGTTGTGCAAATAAGTGTACCTCTGTGCAAATAACCACCTCTGTGCAGATAATTATATCTATCGAAATAATGATCCAAAAAAGTGTATATCTCTGCAAATAAGTGTACCTGTGTGCAAATAACTACCTCTGCAAATCATGGTAACTCTGTCCAAATAAATGTACCTTTGTGTACATATAACTAACACTGTGTAAATAATTATACATGAATGTAAATAACATCTGTGGAAATATAGCTTTTTAAAAATGAATGTATCTGTGCTAAAATACATGTACCTATGTGGAAAAAGGTGTCATTCTGTGTAAATGATTCTACCTCAGTGAAAATAACTATCTCCCTGCAAATAACGGTACCTCTGTGTAATAAGTGTACCTCTGTGTAATAATTGTACTTCTATATGATACATGTACCTCAGCGTAAATAACAGTATCTCTGTGCAAATAACTACCTCAATGCAAATAATTATACTTTCATGGAAATAACTAATTCTGTGCAAATAGGTGTACCTGTGAATAAATAAGTTCACCTCTATGCAAATACTTGCACATCAGTGTAAATAAGTGTACCTCTGTTCAAATAAGTTTGGCTCTGTGCAAATAACTCCCTCTGGCAAATAAGGCTACCTCTGTCCATATAATTATACCTGTATGGAAATATCTACCTCTGTGTAAAGATGTGTACCTCTTTACAAATAACTACCTCTGTTATTTCCATGGAGGTATAATTATCTACACAATCTCTGCAAATAAGTGTACCTCTGTGCAAATATCTCCACCTGTTCAAATAAGGGTACCTCTTTTGAAACAAATGTACACTTGTACAAATTACCACTGTGCAAACAATTAGACATGTATGTAAATAACTACCTCTGTGGACATAAATATAGCCCTGTACAAATAAGTGTACCTCTGTGGGGAAATGTGTACCTCTGAGAAAATAACTATACCTCTATGGAAATAACTACCTCTGAGAAAATAATTGTACCTCATTACAAATAACTCTACCTCCCTGCAAATAACCATACCTCTGTACAGATCAGTTTACCTCTGTGTAAAGAGTTGGACCTCTTTGCAAATAAATGTGCCTCTGTGTCAATAATTATACTTCTGTTCATATAACTACCTCTGTGCAAATAATTGTTACTGTATGAAAATAACTACTTTTGTGCAAATAAGTGTACATCTGTGTAAAAAAGTGTAGCTCTGTGCAAATAACTATA
Source organism: Sminthopsis crassicaudata (assembly GCF_048593235.1). Lineage (NCBI taxonomy): Eukaryota > Metazoa > Chordata > Mammalia > Dasyuromorphia > Dasyuridae > Sminthopsis > Sminthopsis crassicaudata. The sequence continues at coordinate 757,142,333 of NC_133617.1, read as the reverse complement.
CCTCTATGGAACTGACTACATTTGTGCAAATAAGTGTACCTCTGTGTAAATAGTTTTACCTCTTTGCAAATAATTTTAACTTTATGGATCTATCTGTGTGCAATTAATTGTAGCACTGTGGAAATAATGTATACTTATATGATCTATAAATATAAATACAGATGATTATATATATATATAAATTAGTTTATAGGATATATATGTGATATAAATATATAAATATGTTTTAAATACATTTTATGATTATCAGTAAATACTTGATTTAGATAACTATTTTAGACAATTTTATAGCTTGGTTCATGGAAAAATTCCTCAGCAAAAAGGGCTGTGAGAGGGAAAAGTTTAAGAAGCTTTGATTTAGTCTACCATTCTATTTTATAGATGGAAGTTGTAATCTTGAGAAAATGGGTGGTTTAGGGTTAGTTGTTAAGGTACCCTTATTTGCACAGATGTAGTTATTGCACAGAGGTACACTTATTTGCACGGAGGTACGCTTATTTGCATGGAGATCTTTATGTCCATGCAGGTAAAATTATCTGCACAGAGGTAGTTATTTGTAAAGAGGTACATATATTTACACAGAGGTAGTTATTTCCATACTGGTATAATTATTTGCACAGAGATACTTATTTACACAGAGGCACACTTATTTCTCAAAGGTAGATATTTGCCCAGATGTACACTTATTTGAACAGATGTGCAAGTATTTGCACAGAGGTATCCTGATTTAAACACAGGCACATGTATCTGCACAAAGGGGTCTAAACACAATATTAACCCTAAACCCCAACCCTAAACACCCAAAACAAATTAATGCAAATGTTGTATATATAGTTTTTTCTTTCTTTTAAATAAAAAAAATCTCTCTGGTGTTTGGACACTTTCATCAAGGGAAGGCTGAGAGATCCTGAAGCCTCCCTTCTTCCTACTTCTGTTACCCAAAGAACTGTTGCAGGTTTGTGCTGGATGTGGTCACCTATTGGGTGCCTTAGTTAGGGAGGGCGGGATTTCCGTTGCAGGAGCCTGGATTGTTTAGGATTCTTCTGGTCCCTCATTCCAATGAAGCAGACTTTACCTGAGGATTCTCTAAATTATTTTGGGGGTCAATGTTTTTTCATGCTTTACTTTTATTGGGTTTCCCCTCCCCAATTCATTTTGGGATAGAATTTTTAAATTGCTTGGAGGGAATTTTATTCCAGGTTTTGGAAGGGTGTCACCTGCTTTTTCCCCCTGCCATTTCCCCCTGAGATTCTGGATTTCTTTAATGAACAATTAAAATCCCAGAAACACAACTGCTAAAATCAGAAGTGTCTTTGCCAATAGCCTAGAGTGAGCCCTTTATTTCAGTGAAGCCATAAATGCAAAGAAAGGTGAATTTTTTGCCTGAGGTCTCACAGGTAATTAGCCTCAGTGCTGTGTCAGGCAACCCTGGAGAACTCTTCTACAGCAGCAGTAAAGAATTGGCTGAAAAGTGGGTAAGTCATTTATCCTCAGTAGACCACATATTGCAACTTTCTAATGTCTGAACCCAAGTTCCAACCCTCTCTTTCTAGAAATTATTAATGTTACATGTAATAACTTGGTTTGTTCTGTGCAGCATTACATTGAGCTTGTAGTTCACTGAAACCCCTTAGCAGAAAGGGATCCCGAGTGTTATCTAATCCAAAGCTTCTTAAACTGCAGTTTGTAGCATTTAATGGGGTCAGGTAACTGGATATATAGGGGTCATGAAAAATTAATATTCCACCAGTATTTAATTCTGTAGGTAAAAAATAAAAAATCCATCTCATGTGTATGAACATTTCCTTTTTCACAAATGACATAATTTAATACACACACACACACACACACACACACACACACACACACTCACACACACACATATATTTATGATATATAGGTCTTTTTCTTTCTCTTAAAAAAATCTCTCTGGTGTTTGGACACTCCCATCCAGGGTAGGCTGAAAGTTCCTGAAGCCCCCCTCCTCCTGCATTTCTTTACCCTCAGGCCGGTTGTGTGTTTGTGCCTCTGTGAAAGTAACTATACCTCTATGGAAATAACTGCCTCTGTGCAAGTAAATGTACTGTTGTGCAAATAAGTGTACCTCTGTGCAAATAACCACCTCTGTGCAGATAATTATATCTATCGAAATAATGATCCAAAAAAGTGTATATCTCTGCAAATAAGTGTATCTGTGTGCAAATAACTACCTCTGCAAATCATGGTTACTCTGTCCAAATAAATGTACCTTTGTGTACATATAACTAACACTGTGTAAATAATTATACATGAATGTAAATAACATCTGTGGAAATATAGCTTTTTAAAAATGAATGTATCTGTGCTAAAATACATGTACCTATGTGGAAAAAGGTGTCATTCTGTGTAAATGATTCTACCTCAGTGAAAATAATTATCTCCCTGCAAATAACGGTACCTCCCTGCAAATAACGGTACCTCCCTGCAAATAACGGTACCTCCCTGCAAATAAAGGTACCTCCCTGCAAATAACGGTACCTCCCTGCAAATAACGGTACCTCTGTGTAATAATTGTACTTCTATATGATACATGTACCTCAGCGTAAATAACAGTATCTCTGTGCAAATAACTACCTCAATGCAAATAATTATACTTTTATGGAAATAACTAATTCTGTGCAAATAGGTGTACCTGTGAATAAATAAGTTCACCTCTATGCAAATACTTGCACATCAGTGTAAATAAGTGTACCTCTGTTCAAATAAGTTTGGCTCTGTGCAAATAACTCCCTCTGGCAAATAAGGCTACCTCTGTCCATATAATTATACCTGTATGGAAATATCTACCTCTGTGTAAAGATGTGTACCTCTTTACAAATAACTACCTCTGTTATTTCCATGGAGGTATAATTATCTACACAATCTCTGCAAATAAGTGTACCTCTGTGCAAATATCTCCACCTGTTCAAATAAGGGTACCTCTTTTGAAACAAATGTACACTTGTACAAATTACCACTGTGCAAACAATTAGACATGTATGTAAATAACTACCTCTGTGGACATAAATATAGCTCTGTACAAATAAGTGTACCTCTGTGGGGAAATGTGTACCTCTGAGAAAATAACTATACCTCTATGGAAATAACTACCTCTGAGAAAATAATTGTACCTCATTACAAATAACTCTACCTCCCTGCAAATAACCATACCTCTGTACAGATCAGTTTACCTCTGTGTAAAGAGTTGGACCTCTTTGCAAATAAATGTGCCTCTGTGTCAATAATTATACTTCTGTTCATATAACTACCTCTGTGCAAATAATTGTTACTGTATGAAAATAACTACTTTTGTGCAAATAAGTGTACATCTGTGTAAAAAAGTGTAGCTCTGTGCAAATAACTATACCTCTATGGAACTGACTACATTTGTGCAAATAAGTGTACCTCTGTGTAAATAGTTTTACCTCTTTGCAAATAATTTTAACTTTATGGATCTATCTGTGTGCAATTAATTGTAGCACTGTGGAAATAATGTATACTTATATGATCTATAAATATAAATACAGATGATTATATATATATATATATATATAAATTAGTTTATAGGATATATATGTGATATAAATATATAAATATGTTTTAAATACATATTATGATTATCAGTAAATACTTGATTTAGATATCTATTTTAGACAATTTTATAGCTTGGTTCATGGAAAAATTCCTCAGCAAAAAGGGCTGTGAGAGGGAAAAGTTTAAGAAGCTTTGATTTAGTCTACCATTCTATTTTATAGATGGAAGTTGTAATCTTGAGAAAATGGGTGGTTTAGGGTTAGTTGTTAAGGTACCCTTATTTGCACAGATGTAGTTATTGCACAGAGGTACACTTATTTGCACGGAGGTACGCTTATTTGCATGGAGATCTTTATGTCCATGCAGGTAAAATTATCTGCACAGAGGTAGTTATTTGTAAAGAGGTACATATATTTACACAGAGGTAGTTATTTCCATACTGGTATAATTATTTGCACAGAGATACTTATTTACACAGAGGCACACTTATTTCTCAAAGGTAGATATTTGCCCAGATGTACACTTATTTGAACAGATGTGCAAGTATTTGCACAGAGGTATCCTGATTTAAACACAGGCACATGTATCTGCACAAAGGGGTCTAAACACAATATTAACCCTAAACCCCAACCCTAAACACCCAAAACAAATTAATGCAAATGTTGTATATATAGTTTTTTCTTTCTTTTAAATAAAAAAATCTCTCTGGTGTTTGGACACTTTCATCAAGGGAAGGCTGAGAGATCCTGAAGCCTCCCTTCTTCCTACTTCTGTTACCCAAAGAACTGTTGCAGGTTTGTGCTGGATGTGGTCACCTATTGGGTGCCTTAGTTAGGGAGGGCGGGATTTCCGTTGCAGGAGCCTGGATTGTTTAGGATTCTTCTGGTCCCTCATTCCAATGAAGCAGACTTTACCTGAGGATTCTCTAAATTATTTTGGGGGTCAATGTTTTTTCATGCTTTACTTTTATTGGGTTTCCCCTCCCCAATTCATTTTGGGATAGAATTTTTAAATTGCTTGGAGGGAATTTTATTCCAGGTTTTGGAAGGGTGTCACCTGCTTTTTCCCCCTGCCATTTCCCCCTGAGATTCTGGATTTCTTTAATGAACAATTCAAATCCCAGAAACACAACTGCTAAAATCAGAAGTGTCTTTGCCAATAGCCTAGAGTGAGCCCTTTATTTCAGTGAAGCCATAAATGCAAAGAAAGGTGAATTTTTTGCCTGAGGTCTCACAGGTAATTAGCCTCAGTGCTGTGTCAGGCAACCCTGGAGAACTCTTCTACAGCAGCAGTAAAGAATTGGCTGAAAAGTGGGTAAGTCATTTATCCTCAGTAGACCACATATTGCAACTTTCTAATGTCTGAACCCAAGTTCCAACCCTCTCTTTCTAGAAATTATTAATGTTACATGTAATAACTTGGTTTGTTCTGTGCAGCATTACATTGAGCTTGTAGTTCACTGAAACCCCTTAGCAGAAAGGGATCCCGAGTGTTATCTAATCCAAAGCTTCTTAAAATGCAGTTTGTAGCATTTAATGGGGTCAGGTAACTGGATATATAGGGGTCATGAAAAATTAATATTCCACCAGTATTTAATTCTGTAGGTAAAAAATAAAAAATCCATCTCATGTGTATGAACATTTCCTTTTTCACAAATGACATAATTTAATACACACACACACACACACACACACACACACACTCACACACACACATATATTTATGATATATAGGTCTTTTTCTTTCTCTTAAAAAAATCTCTCTGGTGTTTGGACACTCCCATCCAGGGTAGGCTGAAAGTTCCTGAAGCCCCCCTCCTCCTGCATTTCTTTACCCTCAGGCCGGTTGTGTGTTTGTGCCTCTGTGAAAGTAACTATACCTCTATGGAAATAACTGCCTCTGTGCAAGTAAATGTACTGTTGTGCAAATAAGTGTACCTCTGTGCAAATAACCACCTCTGTGTAGATAATTATATCTATCGAAATAATGATCCAAAAAAGTGTATATCTCTGCAAATAAGTGTACCTGTGTGCAAATAACTACCTCTGCAAAGCATGGTAACTCTGTCCAAATAAATGTACCTTTGTGTACATATAACTAACACTGTGTAAATAATTATACATGAATGTAAATAACATCTGTGGAAATATAGCTTTTTAAAAATGAATGTATCTGTGCTAAAATACATGTACCTATGTGGAAAAAGGTGTCATTCTGTGTAAATGATTCTACCTCAGTGAAAATAATTATCTCCCTGCAAATAACGGTACCTCCCTGCAAATAACAGTACCTCTGTGTAATAATTGTACTTCTATATGATACATGTACCTCAGCGTAAATAACAGTATCTCTGTGCAAATAACTACCTCAATGCAAATAATTATACTTTTATGGAAATAACTAATTCTGTGCAAATAGGTGTACCTGTGAATAAATAAGTTCACCTCTATGCAAATACTTGCACATCAGTGTAAATAAGTGTACCTCTGTTCAAATAAGTTTGGCTCTGTGCAAATAACTCCCTCTGGCAAATAAGGCTACCTCTGTCCATATAATTATACCTGTATGGAAATATCTACCTCTGTGTAAAGATGTGTACCTCTTTACAAATAACTACCTCTGTTATTTCCATGGAGGTATAATTATCTACACAATCTCTGCAAATAAGTGTACCTCTGTGCAAATATCTCCACCTGTTCAAATAAGGGTACCTCTTTTGAAACAAATGTACACTTGTACAAATTACCACTGTGCAAACAATTAGACATGTATGTAAATAACTACCTCTGTGGACATAAATATAGCTCTGTACAAATAAGTGTACCTCTGTGGGGAAATGTGTACCTCTGAGAAAATAACTATACCTCTATGGAAATAACTACCTCTGAGAAAATAATTGTACCTCATTACAAATAACTCTACCTCCCTGCAAATAACCATACCTCTGTACAGATCAGTTTACCTCTGTGTAAAGAGTTGGACCTCTTTGCAAATAAATGTGCCTCTGTGTCAATAATTATACTTCTGTTCATATAACTACCTCTGTGCAAATAATTGTTACTGTATGAAAATAACTACTTTTGTGCAAATAAGTGTACATCTGTGTAAAAAAGTGTAGCTCTGTGCAAATAACTATACCTCTATGGAACTAACTACATTTGTGCAAATAAGTGTACCTCTGTGTAAATAGTTGTACCTCTTTGCAAATAATTTTAACTTTATGGATCTATCTGTGTGCAATTAATTGTAGCACTGTGGAAATAATGTATACTTATATGATCTATAAATATAAATACAGATGATTTTATATATATATATATATATAAATTAGTTTATAGGATATATATGTGATATAAATATATAAATATGTTTTAAATACATTATTTTATGATTCACTATCAGTAAATACTTGATTTAGATATCTATTTTAGACAATTTTATAGCTTGGTTCATGGAAAAATTCCTCAGCAAAAAGGGCTGTGAGAGGGAAAAGTTTAAGAAGCTTTGATTTAGTCTACCATTCAATTTTATAGATGGAAGTTGTAATCTTGAGAAAATGGGTGGTTTAGGGTTAGTTGTTAAGGTACCCTGATTTGCACAGATGTAGTTATTGCACGGAGGTACACTTATTTGCACGGAGATCTTTACGTCCATGCAAATAAAATTATCTGCACAGAGGTAGTCATTTGTAAAGAGGTACATATATTTACACAGAGGTAGTTATTTCCATACTGGTATAATTATTTGCACAGAGATACACTTATTTACACAGAGGCACACTTATTTCTCAAAGGTAGATATTTGCCCAGATGTACACTTATTTGAACAGATGTGCAAGTATTTGCACAGAGGTATACTGATTTAAACACAGGCACATGTATCTGCACAAAGGGGTCCAAACACAATATTAACCCTAAACCCCAACCCTAAACACTCAAAACGAATTAATGCGAATATGGTATATATATAGTTCTTTTTCTTTCTTTTAAATAAAAAATCTCTCTGGCGTTTGGACGCTTTCATCAAGGGAAGCCTGAGAGATCCTGAAGCCCCCCTTCCTCCTGCTTCTGTTACCAATAGGACTGCTGCAGTTTTGTGCTGGATGTGTTCATGTATTGGCTGCCTTGGTTAAGGAGGGCAGGATTTCAGTTGTGGGAATCAGGATTGCTCAGGATTGTTCTGGTCCCTCATTCCAGTGAAGCAGACTTTACATGAGGATTTTCTAAATTAATTTGGGGGTCAATGTTTTTTCATTCTTTACTTTTATTGGGTTTCTCCTCTCCAATTCATTTTGGGAGAGAATTTTTTTCATTGCTTGGAGGGAATTTTGCTGCAGGTCTTGGGAGGGGGTCACCTTCCTTCCCCTTTATCCTTCCATTTCTCCCTCAGATTCTGGGTTTGTTTAATGAAGCATTAAAATCCCAGAAGCTGGAATGCTAACACCAAAGATATCTCTCCCCATAGCCTGGAATGAGCTCTTTATTTCACTGAGGACATTGATGCAAAGAAATGTGAATTTTTTGCCTGAGATCTGACACCTATTTAACATCACTTTTGGGGCAGGCAAGCCTGGAGAACTTTTCTACAGCAGCAGTAAAGAATTTGCTGAAAAGTGGGTAACTCTTTTATCCTCAGTAGACCACATATTGCAGCTTTGCAAAATCAAACCGCCATGTGGTAGAGATGACTGAACCCAGATTCCAACCCTCTCCTTGTAGGAATTCTTAATGTTGGATGTAACAACTTGATTTCTTCTGTGCAGCATTACATTGAGTTTGCAGTTCACTGACAGCACTTAGCAGAAAGGGACCCTGGGAGTCATCTAGTACAAAGCTTCTTAAATTGCAGGTTGTAACCCCTCATGGGGTCAGGTAACTGAACATAGGGGTCAGTAAAATTAATATTCTGCCTGTAATTAATTTTGTAGATAAAAAGAAATTCATCTCATCTGTATGAACATTTTCTTTTTCAAGAATGGTAAAATTATAAATATAGGACATATATGTGATCAACAATATATAAATTTGTTTTTAAGTACTTTATTTTAAGATTTTCAATCATCCAATACTTGATTTGGATATCTATTTTAGATCCTTTTTGTACCTTAGGTCATGGAAAAATTCCTCAGCAAGAAGGGCTGTGAGAAGGAAAAGTTTAAGAACCTTTGATTTAGTCTACCATTCTATTTTATAGATGGAAGTAGTGACCTTGAGAAATTGGGTGGTTTTCCCGAGGGCTTACATGGTGTTAGTGGTATGACTGGCCTTTGAAGGAAAAATCTTTCATTTCACATTCCAGTCTACGATTCCATTTCCAGTATAAGGTGGAAGTTACAACTTTAAAGGATATTGATTATTTCCTTGCATTTTCACTTCCCAGTTGTCTCACCTTGTCTCTTTCAACCCCACATTAGAAAATGTTTAAGGTTTAAATATATGTGAAACCATACAATATATACTTCCATATATCAATGTTTTTCTCTGCAGGTAGATAGCATTTTCCTTCAGAAGACCTCCACTCTTAATTAAAATTTCCTGTAAGTCCAAGGAACTTAGCCATTCATATTTACTCTTTCACTAATTTTGGTGTAGCTGTATATATTCCCTTGGTTCTGCTCTTCAGTCAGCATGAGTTCCTGTAAGTTTACCATATTTGAAAAAAAATAACTTGTTCATTATTTGTTTAGATATAGTGATATTTCATTACATTCATATTCCACAACTTAATCACATCCTCCCAGGTGGCAGTTCTTTGCCACCATAAAATGAGTTGCTGTAACTATTGCTGCATATATAGATCTTTTTCTTTCTTTTAAAGAAAAAATCTCCCTGTTGCTTGGACACTCCCATCAAGGGAAGGCTGAGAGATCCTGAAGCCCCTGTCCTCCTGCTTCTGTTACCCAAAGGACTGCTGCAGGTTTGTGCTGGATGTGGTCACCTATTGGCTTCCTTGGTTAGGGAGGGCTGGATTTCCTTTGCAGGAGCCTGGATTCTTCAAGGTTCTTCTGGTCCTATATTCCAATGAAGCAGACTTTACCTGAGGATTTTCTAAATTATCTTGGGGGTCAATGTTGTTGCATGCTTTACTTTTATTGGGTTTCCCCTCCCCAATTCATTTTGGGAGAGAATTTTTAAATTGCTTGGAGGGCATTTTGCTGCAGATCTATGGAGGATGTCACTTGCCTTTTTCCCCTGCCATTTTCCCCTCAGACTCTGGGTTTCTTTAATGAACCATTAAAATCCCTGAAGCACGAATGCTAAAACCAGAAGTGTCTTTACCAATATCCTAGAGTGAACCCTTCATTTCAGTGAGGACATGAATGCAAAGAAATGTGAATTTGTTTCCTGAAGTCTCACAGCTAATTAGCAACAGTGCTGTGGCAGGCAACCCTGGAGAACTCTTCTACAGCAGCAGTAAAGAATTTGCTGAAAAGGGGGTAAGTCTTTTATCCCCAGTAGACCACATATTGCAACTTTATAATGTCTGAACTCAACTTCCAAAACTCTCCTTCTAGTAATTCTTAATGTTAGATGTAACAACTTGGTCTGTTCTGTGCAGTGTTCAGTATTCACTGAAACCCCTCAGCAGAAAGGGACCCTGGGAATCACCTAGTCCAAAGGGTCTTGAACTATGGCTTTTAACTCCTCATGGTGTTAGGTAACTGAATATATATGGTTTAGGAAAATTAATATTCCACCAGTATTTAATTCTGTAAGTAAAAATAAATCCATCTCCCATGTACGAACATTTTGTTTTCCATAAATGATAGAATTATAAATATAGCAAATATATATACATGTTTATATGATGTATAAATAGATATGTATATTTATTTATAGGATATATATGTGATAAAACATATAAATATGTTTTTAAACACATTATTTTATGATTTACTGTCAACAAATACTTGACTTGCATATCAATTTTAAATTCTTTTATACCTTGGGTCATGGAAAAATTCCTTAGCAAGAAGGGCTATGAGAGGGAAAAGTTCGAGAAGCTTTGATTTCATCTACCATTCTATTTGATAGATGGAAGTTGTGATCTTGAGAATTTGGGTGGTTTTCCAAAGGGCTTACATGGGGTTAGTGCTATGACTTGACTTTGAAGGAAAAATCTCTCACTTCACATTCCAGTCCCCAGTTCCATTTCCAGTAGAACATGTAAGTTACAACGTTAAAGAATATTAATTATTTCCTTGCATTTTCAGTTCCCAGTTGTCTGCCCCTGTCTCTCCCAACCCCATAGTAGAAAATGTCAACATTTGTTAAATATATGTGAATCCATACAATATATACTTCCATATATCAGTTTTTTTCTCTGCTGCTAGTTATCATTTTCCTTCAGTAGACCTACACAGTTAATTGAAATTTCCTGTAAGTCCAAAGAACTTAGCCATTGATATTTACTCTTCCATTGATTTTGGTGTAGCCGTATATATTCCCTTGGTTCTGCTCGTCACTCAGCATGAGTTCCTGTAATTTTCTAAATTTTAAAAAATTAACCTGTTCATTATTTGTTCAGGCCCAATGCTATTCCATTATATTCCTATTCCACAACTTAATCACACCTAGCCCAATGGATGCGATCCCCTCAGATGGCAGCTCTTTGACACCACAAAATGAGTTGCTACAACTATTGTTGTATATAAAGGTCTTTTTCTTTCTTTTTAAAAAAATCTATCTGGTTTTTGGACAGTCCCATCAAGGGAAGGGTGAGAGATCCTGAAGCCCCCTTCTTCCTGCTTCTGTTACCCAAAGGACCGCTTCAGGTTTGTGCTGGAAGTGGTCACCTATTGGCTGCCTTGGTTAGGGAGGGCAGGATTTCTGTTGCAGGCACCTGGATTGTTTAGGATTCTTCTGGTCTCTCCTTCCAGTGAAGTAGACTTTATCTGAGGATTTTCTAAATTATTGTGGGGGGTCAATTTTTTTTCACTCTTTACATTTATTGGGTTTCCCCACTCCAATTCATTTTGGGAGAGAATTTTTTTATTGCTTGAAGGGTATTTTGCTGGAGGTCTTTGGAGGGTGTCACCTTGCTTCCCCTCCTCCCCCTCTTCACCCCCCCAGCCCTGCCATTTTCCCCTAAGACTCTCGGTTTGTTTAATGAACCATTAAAATCCCAGAAGCACAAGTGCTTAAACCAGAAGTGTCTTTACCAATAGCCTAGAGTGAGCCCTTCATTTCAGTGAAGCCATAAATGCAAAGAAAGGTGATTTTTTTGCCTGAGGTCTCACAGGTAATTAGCAGCAGTGCTGTGACAGGCAACCCTGGAGAACTCTTCTACAGCAGCAGTAAAGAATTGGCTGAAACGTGGATAAGTCTTTTATCCTCAGTAGACCACATATTGTAACTTTCTAATGTCTGAACCCAAGTTCCAACCCTCTCCTTCTGGAAATTCTTAATGTTAGATGTAACAACTTGGTTTGTTCTGTGCTGCATTATATTGAGTATACAGTGCACTGAAACCCCTTAGCAGAAAGGGATCCTGAGTGTCATCTAGTGGAAAGCTTCTTAAACTGCAGGTTGTAACCCCTAATGGGGTCAGGTAACTGGATATAGGGGTCATGAAAAATTAATATTCCAACAGTATTTAATTCTATAGGTAAAAATAATCTGTCTCATGTGTATGAACATTCCATTTTTCATAAATGACAAAATTATATGTATGATGCATAGGTCTTTTTCTCATATTTTAAAAAAATCACTCTGGTGTTAGGACACTCCCATCTATAGTAGGCTGAGAGCTCCTGAAGCCCTCCTCCTTCTGCTTTTTTTACCCTAAGTCCTGGTGTGAGTCTGTGCTGGATGAGGTCAACTATTGGCCGACTCGTTCAGAGAGGGAGGAACTTCTGGTATAGGAGTCTGGATTGTTCTGGTCCCTCATTGCAATGAAGAAGTTTGTACCTGAGGGCTTTCTAAATTGTCTTGGGCTGCAATGTTGTTTCACTCTTCTCTTTTATTTGCTTTTTCACTCTTCAATTCATTTTGAGAATTTTTTAAATTGTTTGGGGGAACATTTGCTGCAAGTCAGGGGATGGTGTTGCCTGCCTTTCATTAGTGTATCTCAGTGCCCATAATTACATCTGTGCAAATAAGGGTATGTGTGTTCATAGAAATGTACCCCTGTACAAATAACTACCACTGTGTGAATAATTATATATGTATGTAAATAACAACATCTGTGGAAACATAGCTTGGTTTAAATAAGTGTCCTTCAGTGGAAATAAGTGTATCTCTCTGCAAATAAGTGTACCTCTGTGGAAATAACTACATCTGTGCAAATAAGGTTACCTCTGTGGAAATAAATGTACACTTGTACAAATTACCAATGTGCAAACAAGTTTATATGTATATTAATAATTGCCTTTGTGGACATAAATATAGCTCTGTACAAATAAGTGTACCTCTGCAGAAAAACTTGTACCTTTGTGAAAGTAACTATGCCTCTATGGAAATAACTACATCTGTGCAAATATTTTTACCTCAGGACAAATAACTCTACCTCTCTGCAAATAACCGTACCTCTGTACAGATCAGTTTAACTCTTTGCAAATAAATATACCTCTGTGTAAATAAGTGTCCGCTGTATAAATAGTAGAATCACTTTGCAAATAAATGTGCCTCTGTCAATAATTATACCTCTGTGCAAATAACTGTGTGCAAATAATTGTTACTGTATGAAAATAACTACTTTTGTGCAAATAAGTGTATCTCTGTGTAACAAAGTGTACCTCTGTGCAAATAACTATACCTCTATGGAAATAACTGCCTCTGTGCAAGTAAGTATACTCCTTTGGAAATAAGTGTACATCTGTGCAAATAATTACCTCTGTGTAGATAATTATACCTGCATGGAAATAATGATCCCTCTGCAAAAAAATGTTCTTCTTTGCAAATAAGTGTACCTCTGTGCATATAAATGTACCTATCTGCAAATAAATGTATCTCCCTGCAATAAATGTATCTCCCTGCAATAAATGATGAAGGGCATCTCACTGCAAATAAGGATACCTCTGTTCAAAAAGGGTACCTCTGTTCAAATTACTTCCACTGTGTAACACCTGTGGAAAAAAAGTATAGCTCTGAACAAATAAGTGTATCTGTTAAAATACATATACCTCTCTGTAATAACTGAACCTCTGTGTAAATAACAGTACCTCTGTGCAAATACTTACACATCTGTGTAAATAAGCATACCTCTGTGCAAATAATTATACCTGAATGGATATAACTACTTCTGTGTAAAGATGTGTTCCTCTTTACAAATAACTATCTCTGTGCAGATAATTATACCTGAATGGAAATAACGTCTCTGTGCAAAAAGTATACCTCTATGCAAATAAGTGTATCTCTCGGCAAATAAGTATACCTCTGTGCAAATAAGGTTACCTCTGTTGAATTAAATGTACACTTGTACAAATTACCACTCTGCAAACAATTATATATGTATGTAAATACCTCTGTGGACATAAATATAGTTCTGTACAAATAAGTGTACCTCTGCGGAAAAACGTGTTCCTCTGTGAAAGTAACTATGCCTCTATGGAAATAACTACCTCTGTGCAAATATATTTACCTCAGGACAAATAACTCTACCTCTCAGCAAATAACCGGACCTCTGTACAGATCAGTTTACCTCTTTACAAATAAATGTACCTATGGGTAAATAGGTGTCCCTCTGTGTAAATACTAGTACCACTTTACAAATTAATGTGCCTCTGTGTCAATAATTATAGCTCTGTGCAAATAACTACCTGTGTGCAAATAATTGTTATTGTATGAAAATAACTAGGTGTGTGCAAATAAGTGTACTTCTGTGCAAATAACTATACCTCTATGAAATAACTGCCTCTGTGCAAGTAAGTATACCCCTGTGGAAATAAGTGTACATCTGTGCAAATAATTACCTCTGTTCAGATAATTTTTACCTGCATGGAAATAACGATCCCTCTGCTAAAAAGTGTTCCTTGTTGCAAATAAGTGTGCCTCTGTGCAAATAAGTGTCCTTCTTTGCATATAAGTGTACCTATCTGCAAATAAGTGCATCTCCCTGCAAATAAGGGCATCTCTTTTCAAATAAGGGTACCTCTGTTCAAAGTACTTCCAACCTGTAACACCTGTGGAAAAAAGTATAGCTCTGTACTAATAAGTGTATCTGTGCTAAAATACATGTACCTCTGTGGACATAAGTGTCCCTCTGTATAAATAATTGTACCTCAGGGCAAATAACTGTACCTGCCTGCAAATAACTGTACCTCTGTGTAATAACTGTACCTCTGTGTAAATAACAGTACCTCTGTACAAATACTTGCACATCTGTGTAAATAAGTGCACCTCTGTGCAAATAATTATACCTGTATGGATAGAACTACTTCTGTGTAAATATGTGTACCTCTTTCCAAATAATTACCTCTTTGCAGATAATCATACCTGTATGGAAATAACGATCTCTGAGCAAAAATTATGCCTCTGAGCAAACAAGTGTATCTCTCTGTAAATAATTGTACCTCTGTGCCAATAACTACATTTGTGGAAATAAGGTTGCCTGTGTTGAAATGAATGTACACTTGTACAAATTACTACTGTGCAAACACTTATATATGTATGTAAAGAACTACCTCTTTGCAGATAATTATAACTGCATCGAAATAACGATCTCTCTCTCTCTGTCTCTCTCTCCCCTCATTCTCCTCCTTTTCCTCATTCTCTTTCTCTCATTCTCACTTTTTCTGCCTCTTTCACACTATTTTTTTTCAGTCAGTGTTTTTTAACCTCAATCTCTTTCTGATCTAGATTTTCAGTCAGTGTTTTTTAACCTCAATCTCTTCTCTGGATCTCAGATTTATTCTCTCTCTCTCTCTCTCTCTCTCTCTCTCTCTCTCTCTCTCTCTTCTTTCTCTTTCTCTTCTCTTTCTCTCTCTCTCCTCTCTTTCTCTCTCTGTCTGTCTCACTCTCTCTGTCTCTGATTCTCTCTCCACTCAGCCTCCTCCTTTTGCTGCTTCTCTTTCTCTTTCGCTCACTTTTTCTGCCTCTTTCTATATCTTTCACTGTTTTTCAGTGTGTTTTATCTCTAGCTACTTCTGGTTTACTTTCACTCTCTCATTCTCTCTCTCTCTCTCTCTCTCTCTCTCTCTCTCTCTCTCTCTCTCGCTCTCGCTCTCGCTCTCGCTCTCGCTCTCTCTCTCTCTCTCTGGCTCTCTCTGGCTCTCTCTCTCAGGCTCTCTCTCCTCTCCCCCTTTTCCTTTTTCTCCTTCTTCTCTTTCTCTCACTTTTGTTTGCTTCTTTCTGACTTTTTTTCACTCAGAGTGTTTTTAATCTCTAGTTCTTTCTGACCTACGTTATCACTCTGATTCTTATTCTCTCGGTCTCTCTGTCTCTGTCTCTCTCCTCCTCTTCTTTTCCCCTTCTCTTCTCTCACTTTTTTCTGCCTCTTTCTGAATAGATTTTTCACTCTCAGAGTGTTTTTAATCTCAAGCTATTTCTGACCTACGTTATCACTCTAATTCATTCTCCCTCTCTCTCTCTCTCTCTCTCTCTCTCTCTCTCTCTCTCTCTCTCTCTCTCTCTCTCTCTCTCTCTCTCTCTCTCTCTCTCTCTCTCTCTCTCTCTCTGTCTCTCTCTCTCCTCTGTTTCTCTCTCTGTCTGTCTCACTCTCTGTTTGTTTCTCCCTCCTCTCATCCTCGTCCTTTTCCTCCTTCTCTTTCTCTCTCTGTCACTTTTTCTTCCTCTTTTTATATTTTTCACTGTTTCCCAGTGTGTTTTTTTTATCTCTAGCTCTTTCTCGTTTACTTTATCTGAGATTCTCTCTCTCTCTTCTCTCTCTCTCTGTCGCTCTCTTTCACTCTCTCCTCTCCACCTCTTCCTTTTCTCATTCTTCTCATTCTTTCTCATTC